>NC_083845.1:7830096-7840096 GCF_015708825.2 Lethenteron reissneri
AGCGGTGCGAGAGTGGTGAGTAGCGAGTGGTGAGCAGCGAGTGGTGAGTGAGCGAGTGGTGAGTAGCGAGTGGTGAGTAGCGAGTGGTGAGCAGCGAGTGGTGAGTAGCGAGTGGTGAGTAGCGAGTGGTGAGTAGCGAGTGGTGAAGAGCGAGTGGTGAGTAGCGAGTGGTGAGTAGCGAGTGGTGAGCAGCGAGCGAGTGGTGAGTAGCGAGTGGTGAGTATCGAGTGGTGAGTCGCGAGTGGTGAGTAGCGAGTGCGGAGGAGTACCGGCCGTGGTGAGTGTGCTGGTGGGAACGGCGCGAGGCTGTGGTGAGGGTGTGCGTACAGCCCCACCGGGAGTGCCAACGGCAAGGCCTCCATCCTGTGCCATCCACGGGAGACAAACACGGACGCACAAGTGTACAGGTGAGTGTGCAGGTGAGTGTGCAGGTGAGTGTGCAGGTGAGTGGTTAGGTGAGTGTGTAGGTGAGTGTGTAGGTGAGTGGCTAGGTGAGTGTGCAGGTGAGTGGTTAGGTGAGTGTGTAGGTGAGTGTGTAGGTGAGTGGCTAGGTGAGTGTCTAGGTGAGTGTGTAGGTGAGTGTACAGGTGTGTGTACAGGTGAGTGTGTAGGTGAGTGTACAGGTGAGAGTACAGGTGAGTGTACAGGTGAGTGTGTAGGTGAGTGTGTAGGTGAGTGTACAGGTGAGTGTACAGGTGAGTGTACAGGTGTGTGTACAGGTTAGTGTACAGGTGAGTGTACAGGTGAGTGTGTAGGTGAGTGTGCAGGTGAGTATGTACGTGAGTGTGCAGGTGAGTGGCTAGGTGAGTGTGTAGGTGAGTGTACAGGTGAGTGTGTAGGTGAGTGTGTAGGTGAGTGTGTAGGTGAGTGGCTAGGTGAGTGTGTAGGTGAGTGTACAGGTGAGTGTGTAGGTGAGTGTGTAGGTGAGTGTGTACGTGAGTGTGTAGGTGAGTGGCTAGGTGAGTGTACAGGTGAGTGTGTAGGTGAGTGTGTAGGTGAGGGTACAGGTGAGTGTACAGGTGAGTGTGTGGGTGAGTGTGTAGGTGAGTGTGTAGGTGAGTGTACAGGTGTGTGTACAGGCGTGTGTACAGGTGAGTGGTTAGGTGAGTGGCTAGGTGAGTGTGTAGGTGAGTGTACAGGTGAGTGTACAGTACAGGTGAGTATACAGTACAGGTGAGTGTGTAGGTGAGTGTACAGGTGAGTGTACAGGTGAGTGTACAGGTGAGTGTGTAGGTGAGTGTGCAGGTGTGTTTGTAGGTTAGTGTCTTGGTGAGTGTCTAGGAGAGTGTACAAGTGAGTGTGTAGCTGAGTGTGTAGCTGAGTGTGTAGGTAAGTGTGTAGGTGAGTGTACAGGTGAGTGTACAGGTGAGTGTCTAGGTGAGTGTACAGGTGAGTGTACAGGTGAGTGTACAGGTGAGTGTGCAGGTGAGTGCCACCTCGTGCTCCGAGTCGCTGGTGTCCCCCTGAGCGGGGGTGGCGCCACCGCCCATGGGCAGCAGCGGCTGCCCCATTCGCGCCATCCGGGAGATCAGCTTCGCCCTCACCGAGTCCGGCTGACTCTGCACCCGCAGGCAAAGACAACGGTTACCCACCCCGCCATGTAGCCTGCGCAGAACCGTTGGGGCAAGTGCCGGCACAGCCCGCCGGATCGGCGGCGGGCGGGCGGGCTCGCAGGGCCGGCCGTCGCGCGCCGGCAGATGCGCTCCGAAAGATTTGGCACGTTCGGAAATTGCCCGGCGATTTCACGCGACGACCCAGCAGCAGCAGCAGCGGCGGCGGCCGCGATCGCCGCCTCCTAACGGCTACCCTGGCCCTCTCGAGGTCTATCTCAGGTTTAACAAATAGAACCTCACTCATCTCACTCACGAGCTCGCCGACACACCCCCCCCACCCATTCACTCACCCACCCACCCACCCATTCACCCATTCACCCACCCACCCACCCATTCACCCACCCACCCACCCACCCATTCACCCACCCACCCACCCACCCACCCACTCACCCACCCACCCACCCACCCACCCATTCACCCACCCACCCACCCATTCACCCACCCACCCACCCATTCACCCACCCACCCACCCACCCATTCACCCACCCACCCACCCACCCACCCACCCATTCACCCACCCACCCACCCATCCACCCACCCACCCACCCATTCACCCACCCACCCACCCACCCATTCACCCACCCAGCCACCCACCCATTCACCCACCCAGCCACCCACCCATTCACCCACCCACCCACCCACCCATTCACCCACCCACCCACCCACCCATTCACCCACCCACCCACCACCCACCCATTCACCCACCCACCCACCCACCCACCCATTCACCCACCCACCCACCACCCACACAGTCACTCATCCAGCCAGCCACCCACCAATTCACCCACCCACCCACCCACCCATTCACCCACCCAGCCACCCACCATTCACCCACCCACCCACCCATTCACCCACCCACCCACCCATTCACCCACCCACCCACCCATTCACCCACCCACCCACCCATTCACCCACCCACCCATTCATTCACCCATTCACCCACCCCCCCATTCACCCACCCACCCACCCATTCACCCACCCACCCATTCATTCACCCATTCACCCACCCCCCCATTCACCCACCCCCCCATTCACCCACCCCCCCCATTCACCCACCCCCCCCATTCACCCGCCCCCCCATTCACCCGCCCACCCATTCACTCACCCACCCACCCCCCCATTCACCCACCCACCCATTCACTCACCCCCCCATTCACCCACCCACCCATTCACTCACCCACCCACCCACCCGCCCACCCCTCTCACAAGCCGAGACTCCTACCCGGGGGCCATGTTGCGTGCCCACCAGGTCACACCAACCCCAGCGCGACCTCCCCCCCCCCACGATCCAGCAGCACCGCACCGACCGGGCGAGACGACCCCACGGGGGCGCGGGGGGCCTCACCGCACTCACCGTGAGCTGCTCGGTGAGCGAGTGCGACCGCGACTTGACGGATTCGTCCGACCTGCGGCGACACGCGGAGACCACGCGCTTCCAGCCACGCTCGCCGTAACGTCTCGCCCCCACCGCTCACCCCCCCCCGCCCCCTCCCCTCCCCCCCCCCCCCCACAGAAACACACAGAGACACACAGACTCACAGACATCCACAGACACACAGAGAGACACACGGGCTCACACAGAGACCCACAAACTCACACAGAGACCCGCAGACTCACACAGAGACACACAGACTCACACAGAGACCCACAAACTCACACAGAAACACACAGAGTCACACAGAGACCCATAGACTCACACAGAGACACATAGAGTCACAGAGACCCATAGACACACACAGAGACCCACAGACTCATAAAGACACATAGACTCACACAGAGACACATAGACTCACATAGAGACACAGAGACTCACACAGATCCATACACTCACACAGAGACCCATAAACTCACACAGAGACCCATAGACTCACAGAGAAACATAGACTAACACAGAGACACAGACTCACACAGAGACTCACAGACTCACACAGAGACCCACAGACTCACACAGAGACACAGACTCACACAGAGACCCACAGACTCACACAGAGACCCACAGACTCACACAGAGACCCACAGACTCACACAGAGACCCACAGACTCACACAGAGACCCACAGACTCACACAGAGACCCACAGACTCACACAGAGACCCACAGACTCACACAGAGACCCACAGACTCACACAGCGACCCACATACTCACACAGAGACACAGACTCACACAGAAACCCACAGACTCACACAGACACAGACACGCATAGACTCACAGAGAGACCCATAGACTCACACAGAGACACACAGACTCACACAGAGACCCACAGACTCACACAGAGACCCATAGACTCACACAGAGACCTACAGACTCTCACAAAGACACAGACTAATACAAACCCACAGACTCACACCGTCGTCACCGTCGTGGTGTTGCCTACCCGGGGGGGGGTGGTGGCGTTTGTGGGGCGGTGAGGGTGGGTGGTGCCTCGCCCAGGCTGGGCGCGGGCGACGGGGAGTGGCAGTCACGGAGGTCCGTGGTGCCGGCGTCACGGGCAAACCTCACCTGGGAGGGGAGCGCACGGAGAGAGGGGAGAGGCAGGAGAGTTCGTGGAGGGGAGTGGAGTGAGATGAGAGAGGAGAGGCAGGAGAGAGCGTGGAGGGGAGTGGCAGGAGAGTTCGTGGAGGGGAGTAGAGTGAGATGAGAGGGGAGAGGCAGGAGAGTGCGTGGAGGGGAGTAGAGTGAGATGAGAGGGGAGAGGTAGGAGAGTGCGTGGAGGGGAGTAGAGTGAGATGAGAGGGGAGAGGTAGGAGAGTGCGTGGAGGGGAGTAGAGTGAGATGAGAGGGGAGAGGCAGGAGAGTGCGTGGAGGGGAGTGGAGTGAGATGAGAGGGGAGAGGCAGGAGAGTGCTTGGAGGGGAGTGGAGTGAGATGAGAGGGGAGAGGCAGGAGAGTGCGTGGAGGGGAGTGGAGTGAGATGAGAGTGGAGAGGCAGGAGAGTGCGTGGAGGGGAGTGGAGTGAGATGAGAGGGGAGAGGCAGGAGAGAGCGTGGAGGGGAGTGGAGTGAGATGAGAGGGGAGAGGCAGGAGAGTGCGTGGAGGGGAGTGGAGTGAGATGAGAGGGGAGAGGCAGGAGAGTGCATGGAGGGGAGTGGAGTGAGATGAGAGGGGAGAGGCAAGAGTTGGGTTTGGGGGAGTCGGGGGCCGGGTTCGTGGGGGGAGCGAATGCGTTGATGCTGGCTCCGTACTCGCTTGATCTCCACGCGGAACGCCAGGGAGCTGTTAGCGGGGATTCGGGGGGGCAAGCCCTGGGCCCCGTATCCCAGGGGGGCCGGCACCAACAGCAACCGTCGGCCGCCCTTGCCCATTCCCAGCATGCCTTGCTCCCAGCCCTGCGACGTCACACAGATGTAACATTATTAAACTCGTTCGTCGTGAGTCACATTTTTCTTTAGAATTTTAAACGTCATCTGAAAAGTTATTCAGATCTTTCTAATGTCCTGCGGCCTATTCAGGGCCTTCTGTCGTCCCACACGAAATCCCGCACAGAATTTGCTTTAGTAGTAGGTTTTTACCCTTTATACTGATACAAAACTGACACCTTTATACAAGGCATCATGTTTGCAATAACCGCAACACAAGCAGTCAAAATGCAAACAAAAAGAAACAACTCTGATAATGGTAATGATATGCACTGTCCTTGAAGTTGATTGGTACCAGTTTAAAGGGTAAAAACCTACTACTATATTTTGCCACTGGTAAAGAATTTGCTTTCATCAACGGGTGAAGTTATTTTCACGTCATTATTCAAAGTAAAAAGTCATTTCGCATTTTTACCTTAATCACTTTTCCTTTGCCCAGTTTCAGCCGCATCATTTTCTCCTTCCCGACGTTACTGTCAAACACCTGCACACACACACAGACAAAGGCCCCCCGTGTAGCCTTGAACAAACTGCTGGGCCAAGTGCAGTTACGCGAGCAGCACCTACGGAAGCTGGCACGGCGCACGAGGGGGTGGGTGGCCAGCACCAAGCCCTGCCGCCTTTTCCTCCCCAACGGCGATGTTTACTACACAACGTGCCAGGTACTCATTTGAGGCAGAGTGGACCTAGGGGAGGCCCAGAACCGGTTCAGATCATCGTCACTGGCGTCAGCCGTGAGCGGGAATCGAACTCGGGTCGCCGGGTTCCCTAACCAGCCGCACACACGCGCACTCAGAGAATTTGGCGGCTGCTGTTCAACAATTCCACGCGGTGACGACGACGACGACGACGACGATAAGCCACTTGCCCGAGCTATCATTTGCCCGCTTCTGGGTAAAATAAAAACAATTTAAACATTCGCAACAGTTCAAAAGTGTGTTGCGATCACGGCGTGGTGCGCGTCACCTCTCCCAGCGCTCCGCTCGGCTCCAGAATCCAGCCCGTGTACTCCACCTCCAGATTGTCGCCCGCCTCCACGCCCTGACCTTCTCCAGGCCGCAAATCCTGGGTCAGGGCCTTGCCGAGCTCCTCCCGGGGGGTGGCTTGCCACTTGGCCAAACACACCTGCAGATAACAAAGACAAATTTCGATTTAAAGCTTCTTTCGTGACTGCAGGGATTCATCTTCTTGGTTCTTTCGGTAAAGTCACGTAGAAGGGAAGTAATAAAATAATAAAAAATAAAACATAATAAAATAATATAATTTTATTATATAATAAAATAAATAATATTATATAATAAAATAATAATATCATATTGTTATATTTCGATTTGAAGCTTTCGTGACTGCAGGGATTCATCTTCTTGGTTCTTTCGGTAAAGTCACGTAGAAGGGAAATAATAAAATAATAAGAATAAAACACAATAAAATACAATTCTCACGACGTTTCGGCCACAACGCAAGCAGCCGTCCTCAGGTGAAGAACAGGTCTGTCGAGAAGACACGAAACGTCGTGAGAATTATTTTCGACAGACCTGTTCTTCACCTGAGGACGGCTGCTTGCGTTGTGGCCGAAACGTCGTGAGATTTGTATTTTATTGTGTTTTATTCTTATTATTTTATTATTTCCCTTCTACGTGACTTTACCGAAAGAACCAACAAAAAAAACCAAAGATCCCCCGTGTAGCCTTTCAACAGACTGTAGGGGCAAGTGCTGTTAGCAAGCACACGAGGGGGTGGGTGGACAGCGCCACACTGCGGTGGCGATGTTTACTACGCACCGCACCGGGTACACATTTGAGTCCGAGTTGACCTAGGGGAATCCCAGGACCGGTTCGCAGATAATCGTCACCGGTGTTGGTGGCCGTGAGCGGTGAATCGAACTCGGGTCGCCAGGCTCCTAGCGCAGCGCTAAACGCTACGCCACCGCTCCCCGTGGTAAACAAGACGCCTGCTGCTGTATATTTGGAGTTTGCGTGTCTCTCTCTCTCATTATCATCATCACGGTGGCTAGGAGATGTTAACTACCTCGCCTGGTATACACGAGGTCGTGGGTTCGATCCTGACCCTAACGCCTGCTGCTGTATATTCGGAGTTTGCGGTGTCTCTCTCCCTGTGGTCACATGAATTATTTTCTCTGGGTCCTCTGTTTTCTTTCCCTTCACGTCTACTGACGACGTCGCGCGTTCAGATTATTCCGACTGCCGCTGTCAATCTCCTCCGCGCGACGCTTCTGAAATAGAGGTCGCAAATGGGTTTTGATTCCTTACCCGTACCCGTACCTGGCCGCACCAGGGTCGCAAATGGGTACCCGTACCCATACCCGGCCAGGTACGGATTCCCGTTCCCTACCCGTACCCGTACCCTACCCGAAATGAGTGACAAACGGTTACTCACCAGTGACTCACGGCCTACCCGTACCCGTACCCGGCCGCACCAGGGTCGCAAACGGCTACCCGTACCTGGCCGGGTACGAGTAGCCGGGTATCGGGTAGGGTACGGGTATCGGGTACCCGGTTGCGACCTCTGTTCTGAAAGCGAGCGGCAAGCCCGACACACGCAAGAGGCGGCAGGCGCGTGCGCGGCGAGCGATGCGGCAACAGACCTGGGTGGAGAAGTCCGATGCGACTTGTTCGTTGTCGAACATTATCGACCAGTTCTGGCGCTGGTCGTCGTAGAAACTGGCATAATTGTTGGCTTGCACCTGCAACACAGCAGAGAAAGATTCCCGCGCGGGTTTAGCTCGGTACCTCTTTTTTTTTAAAATCCTTTATATTAAGTTCACTTGCTTGCTTGCTTGCGCGCTTACGACCGTGCAAATCTTTCGGTCGTTTTTTAACCCACTTCCCGTGATCCAATCGAGCTGACATTTTGCACACAGACTCGTTGTGCGTGACAATTTATTTTCGTGAAAACAATTTTCCAAAATTTTCCACTTTTTAGGAACATTTTTTTTCCATATTTAATTTAAAATACCAATGTGATAAAAATGAAACTCTTACTCAAGAAAAACAGAAATGAATAATAAAATAAAACCGATGCCACGCATATAAAGGATTTATAGTGAAAAACTTGGTTTTTACGGGTTAATTTTTTTCCCACTGCCGCAAGCGAGCCGTGCCGGGGCCGTGCCGAGCCAGCCCAGCCCTGGCATGGCTCTTTTCCACTGCAGAAAGCCGAGCCGTGCCGATGACGTCGCACACGCGCGGTGAATGAGCGGACACGCGTGTGGGTGACGCGGTGAAGGAGCGGACACGTGCGTGGGTGATGAGGTGAATGAGCGGACACGCGCGTGGGCGACGCGGTGAATGAGCGGAGATGCGTGTGGCGGACGCGGTGAACCGGTGGCGAGTCCTGATCGTGGTCCTGTTTGACCCCAGAGCCAGACTCAGACGTCTTGCGGGGCCACGGTTTGGCTCTGGCTCGGTACGGCAGCAATGGCAAGCCACCAGACTTGGCGACTCACGCTTTTGCAAGGCTTACGCTGAATGCGAAGGAGCTGTGGATCCTGGCGCTGGTCACAGTTTTCCTCTGCTGCCCGTACAACAGCAACTTGTACTGCAAGAACAAAAGACAAAGATCCCCCCGTGTAGCCTCAACGGACTGTCGGGGCAAGTGCTGTAAGCGAGCAGCGCTTATGAAGGCCGGCACGGCAAAACCACCATCTCACTCATTCACTCACTCGTTCTTTCATTCATTCCCCCACCCACCCACTCACCATCTCACTCATTCACTCACTCGTTCTTTCACTCATTCCCCCACCCACCCACCCACCATCTCACTCATTCACTCACTCGTTCTTTCACTCATTCCCCCACCCACAAACCCACCCACCATCTCACTCATTCACTCACTCGTTCTTTCACCCATTCCCCCACCCATCATCTCACTCTTTCTTTCACTCATTCCCCCACCCACCCACCATCTCACTCATTGACTCACTCATTCTTTCACTCATTCCCCCACCCACCCACCATCTCACTCATTCACTCACTCGTTCTTTCACTCATTCCCCCACCCACCCACCCACCATCTCACTCATTCACTCACTCGATCTTTCACTCATTCCCCCACCCACCCACCCACCATCTCACTCATTCACTCACTCGCTCTTTCACTCATTCCCCCACCCACCCACCCACCATCTCACTCATTCACTCACTCGTTCTTTCACTCATTCCCCCACCCACCCACCCACCATCTCACTCATTCACTCATTCGTTCTTTCACTCATTCCCCCACCCACCCACCTACCATCTCACTCATTCACTCACTTGTTCTTTCACTCATTCCCCCACCCACCCACCCACCATCTCACTCATTCACTCATTCGTTCTTTCACTCATTCCCCCACCCACCCACTCAGTCTTGCAAATGAGACTCCTATCCTAGCCTCTTGAGTTCTTACCTGGGTCACGCAAAATCAACCTGAACTCACTCACTCATCATCATCTCACTCGATCACTCAACAACAACCGCCATTCGCCACTAAGTGGCGGTGACGTCACCACGACGCTTGTGCCAGGCCAAGTGCACCTTGAGGCCACGTGAAGTGTCGAACGCCCGCTGGCAGGAGGTCACGGGGCAGACCCAGCAGGTGCCACGGGTCGACTGACCGAGATGACCGAGATGACTGGCTGATGCACCACCTGTGCCCCCTACTGTGCCAACTTGCTGTGCTTTAGCCACCCGGCGCTCTGCTCGTTGTTGTGAGCGTCGCTCCTCCGCCCTCCGTTGTTGTTGGAGGGCGACTGCCTCCAACTGCCCAGTAGCGTCCTTCACGAGCCTCCTCCACTGAGGCCGATCTTGACACCGCTGGTACCAGTCATCGGCAAGTCCACTCAGCTCCACGTCCTCCTGTACCACGTCACTCCATCTCTTCTCTAGCCCGTGCCGCGCCCGTTAAGCCCCCTCGATCCGGCCGAACAAAAGCTGTTTAGGCATGCGGTGGCTGGGCATGCGGGCGACATGACCCAGCCAACGCAGCATTGCCTCACCCACCCACCCACCCACCATCTCACTCATCTTTTCA
>NC_083845.1:7845096-7919421 GCF_015708825.2 Lethenteron reissneri
TGTGCACCTTGAGGCCACGTGAAGTGTCAAACGCCCGCTGGCAGGAGGTCACGGGGCAGACCCAGGTGCCACGGGTCGACTGACTGAGATGACCGAGATGACTGGCTGATGCACCACCTGTGCCCCCCCCCCTACTGTGCCAACTTGCTGTGCTTTAGCCACCCTGCGCTCCGCTCGTTGTTGTGAACGCACACACGCACACACGCGGCACACACATGCAGCACACACACACGGCACACACATGCAGCACACACACGTGGCACGCACACAGACACACGCACACAGACACGCACACAGACACGCACACACACGGGTCGGAGAAAGCGCAACCTCGGTTTTCAATATTATTTTAAGAGACACTGGGGGAGACGTGGGGGGGGGGGCAGCCGAAAACGCCCCCCCCCGCTCCTCCAACACAAATTCTCTGAAGCCAGCGGCTGGCACGGGCGTGAAGAAAGTGTCGGGCGAACGCCAAGGCCCCTTTTGAAAGCGAGACAGCCGACGGGACGAAATTAAAAGTGTCGCGCAGCCGAAACGAAAACACAAAGACGGCCTCAAGTCTCGGTGGCACGGGGTGGCGAGGGTTCACGGTGCCTGAGCACGCGTGTGTGTGTGTGTGCATGACATGCTGTGTGTGTGTGTATGAAATGCTGTGTGTGTGCATGACATGCTGTGTGTGTGTGAATGAAATGCTGTGTGTGTGCATGACATGCTGTGTGTGTGTGAATGACATGCTGTGTGTGTGTGTATGAAATGCTGTGTGTGTGCATGACATGCTGTGTGTGTGTGCATGACATGCTGTGTGTGTGTGTATGAAATGCTGTGTGTGCATGACATGCTGTGTGTGTGTGCATGACATGCTGTGTGTGTGTGTGTATGAAATGCTGTGTGTGTGCATGACATGCTGTGTGTGTGTGCATGACATGCTGTGTGTGTGTGCATGACATGCTGTGTGTGTGTGCATGACATGCTGTGTGTGTGCATGAAATGCTGTGTGTGTGCATGACATGCTGTGTGTGTGTGCATGACATGCTGTGTGTGGGTGCATGACATGCTGTGTGTGTGTGCATGACATGCTGTGTGTGTGTGCATGACATGCTGTGTGTGTGTGTATGAAATGCTGTGTGTGTGCATGACATGCTGTGTGTGTGCATGAAATGCTGTGTGTGTGTGTGCATGAAATGCTGTGTGTGTGTGCATGAAATACTGTGTGTGTGCATGAAATGCTGTGTGTGTGTGCATGAAATGCTGTGTGTGTGTGCATGAAATGCTGTGTGTGTGTGCATGACATGCTGTGTGTGTGTGCATGACATGCTGTGTATGTGTTTGCATGAAATGTTGTGTGTGTGCATGAAATGCTGTGTGTGTGTGTGTGCATGAAATGCTGTGTCTGTGTGTGCATGAAATGCTGTGTGTGTGCATGAAATGCTGTGTGTGTGTGTGCATGAAATGCTGTGTGTGTGTGTGCATGAAATGCTGTGTGTGTGCATGAAATGCTGTGTGTGTGTGCATGACATGCTGTGTGTGTGTGCATGACATGCTGTGTGTGTGTGCATGACATGCTGTGTATGTGTGTGCATGACATGCTGTGTATGTGTGTGCATGAAATGCTGTGTGTGTGCATGAAATGCTGTGTGTGTGCATGACATGCTGTGTGCGTGTGCATGAAATGCTGTCTGTGTGCACTGAAATGCTGTGTGTGTGTGTGTGCATGAAAATGATGTGTCTGTGTGTGCATGAAATGCTGTGTGTGTGCATGAAATGCTGTGTGTGTGTGTGCATGAAATGCTGTGTGTGTGTGCATGAAATGCTGTGTGTGTGTGTGCATGAAATGCTGTGTGTGTGTGCATGAAATGCTGTGTGTGTGTGCATGAAATGCTGTGTGTGTGTGCATGAAATGCTGTGTGTGTGTGCTTGAAATGCTGTGTGTGTGTGTGTGCATGAAATGCTGTGTCTGTGTGTGCATGAAATGCTGTGTGTGTGCATGAAATGCTGTGTGTGTGTGTGTGCATGAAATGCTGTGTGTGTGTGTGCATGAAATGCTGTGTGTGTGTGCATGAAATGCTGTGTGTGTGTGTGCATGAAATGCTGTGTGTGTGTGTGTGCATGAAATGCTGTGTGTGTGTGTGCATGAAATGCTGTGTGTGTGTGTGCATGAAATGCTGTGTGTGTGTGTGCATGAAATGCTGTGTGTGTGTGCATGAAATGCTGTGTGTGTGTGTGCATGAAATGCTGTGTGTGTGTGTGCATGAAATGCTGTGTGTGTGTGTGCATGAAATGCTGTGTGTGTGTGTGCATGAAATGCTGTGTGTGTGTGCATGAAATGCTGTGTGTGTGCATGAAATGCTGTGTGTGTGCATGAAATGCTGTGTGTGTGCATGAAATGCTGTGTGTGTGCATGAAATGCTGTGTGTGTGTGCATGAAATGCTGTGTGTGTGCATGAAATGCTGTGTGTGTGCATGAAATGCTGTGTGTGTGTGCATGAAATGCTGTGTGTGTGCATGAAATGCTGTGTGTGTGCATGAAATGCTGTGTGTGTGTGCATGAAATGCTGTGTACTCCATCAACGGAGGCTCTTTACAAGCACTCTTGGGCAGTAGCCTGCTGCTGCTACTGCTGTTGCTGCTGCTGCGGCTGCTGCTCTTGCTGCTGTTGCTCCTGCTGCTGCTGCTACTGCTGCGGCGGCGGCTGCTGCTGCTTACGTGTACGTACGTCAGTTTTTTCGACGACGTTGGCGTACACACGTGTAGGCGTACGTCGGTCATCGTAACTAAATCGGAAGAAGGGAAACTGAACGTTCACAGCGGCGAGATCCAACGCAGGCGCAGGCAAGCACAGGTAGCACTGCCTTGCACGTGGGGAGAGGGGGTGTGGGGGGGTCTATCTGTCGACGACAAAGTTGCTCAGCAGGAGACTTCAACGCCCCTTATCAACCAACCCGAAAACCGGATCTTAACACTAAAACTAAACAAACATTTTTTTTATTTTGCCCGGTGTAAGGATCCATCACTGAGCTAAGAAGCGATCTGTCTATCACAAGTGGCTTATCATCATCATCACCACGTGGAAATGTCGAGCAGTAGCCAAATAGTCTAAACGCGTGACGTTGATTCTAAATGTGGAGGATAAAAACCGGAGGACCCGGAGAAAAATCCACGCGACCACGGAGGGAGAGAGACACCGCAAACTCCAAATATACAGCAGCAGGCGTCAGGGTCGGGATCGAACCCACGACCTCCTGTACACCAGGCGAGGTAGTTAACATCTCCTAGCCACCGTGATAATGATGAGAGAGAGAGACACGCAAACTCCAAATATACAGCAGCAGGCGTCAGAGTTGGGATTGAACCCACGACCTCCTGTTGACCAGGCGAGGGAGTTAAAATCTCCTAGCCACCGTGATGATGATGATGAGAGAGAGACTACGCAAACTCCAAATATACAGCAGCAGGCATCAAGGTCGGGATTGAACCCACGACCTCCTGTATATCAGGCGAGGTAGTTAACATCTTCTAGCCACCGTGCTGATGATGATGAGAGAGACACGCAAACTCCAAATATACAGCAGCAGGCGTCAGGGTCGGGATTGAACCCACGACCTCCTGCACACCAGGCGAGGTAGTTAACATCTCCTAGCCACCGTGGTGATGATGATGAGAGACACGCAAACTCCAAATATACAGCAGCAGCAGGCGTCAGGGTGGGGATTGAACCCACGACCTCCTGCACACCAGGCGAGGGAGTTAACATCTCACCACCATGGCACCCTTTTGCCACAAAGACCCTTTGAATGGCCCTTAGACCCCTAGACCCCTAGCCCCCGGGACTAACCATAGGCACCACGACAAAACCGTCAAAGCAGCCGGGCACTTCATCGGTTGAATTAACAAAGGCGTGCGGCAAAAGTCCTTGCCGCAGGACACCAAGCCACTCATTAACCGGCCTTCGTTAACCATTGTAAGAACGAGGCAGTTGTTTGACGAGCATCCTGTTAAGTTTTCATCGATTGCCGCTGCTGTGTGATCCCCTATTGAGTACCGTAATGTGCGGGTACGTTTTGTCGTGTGTTGGGATGTTGTCTCCAAAACCAGTTGCACGATGAACGATGGGACCCGGAGAAAAACCATGTGGAACAGGGGGAGATGATACAAACTCCACTCACTTTGTAGAACAGGGGGAGATCACACAAACTCCACTCACTCACTCTGTAGAACAGGGGGAGATGATACAAACTCCACTCACTCTGTAGAACATGGGGAGATCACACAAACTCCACTCACTCACTCTGTAGAACAGGGGGAGATGATACAAACTCCACTCACTCTGTAGAACATGGGGAGATCACACAAACTCCACTCACCCACTCTCACTCTGTAGAACAGGGGGAGATCACACAAACTCCACTCACTCAATCTCACTCTGTAGAACAGGGGGAGATCACACAAACTCCACTCACTCACTCTGTAGAACAGGGGGAGATCACACAAACTCCATTCACTCACTCTGTAGAACAGGGTGAGATCATACAAACTCCACTCACTCAATCTCACTCTGTAGAACAGGGGGAGATCATACAAACTCCACTCACTCAATCTCACTCTGTAGAACAGGGGGAGATCATACAAACTCCACTCACTCACTCTACAGAACAGGGGGAGATCACACAAACGCCATTCACTCACTCTGTAGAACAGGGTGACATCATACAAACTCCACTCACTCTGTAGAACAGGGGGAGATCATACAAACTCCACTCACTCACTCTGCAGAACAGGGGGAGATCATACAAACTCCACTCACTCAATCTCACTCTGTAGAACAGGGGGAGATCATACAAACTCCACTCACTCACTCTACAGAACAGGGGGAGATCACACAAACTCCATTCACTCACTCTGTAGAACAGGGTGACATCATACAAACTCCACTCACTCTGTAGAACAGGGGGAGATCATACAAACTCCACTCACTCACTCTGCAGAACAGGGGGAGATCATACAAACTCCACTCACTCACTCTCATTCTGTAGAACAGGGGGAGATCATACAAACTCCACTCACTCTGTAGAACAGGGGGAGATCATACAAACTCCACTCTCTCACTCTGTAGAACAGGGGGAGATCATACAAACTCTACTCACTCTGTAGAACAGGGGGAGATCATACAAACTCCACTCTCTCACTCTGTAGAACAGGGGGAGATCATACAAACTCCACTCTCTCACTCTGTAGAACAGGGGGAGATCATACAAACTCCACTCACTCACTCTGTAGAACAGGGGGAGATCACACAAACTCCACTCACTCACTCTGTAGAACAGGGGGAGATCACACCAACTCCACTCACTCTGTAGAACAGGGGGAGATCATACAAACTCCACTCACTCACTCTGCAGAACAGGGGGAGATCATACAAACTCCACTCACTCAATCTCACTCTGTAGAACAGGGGGAGATCATACAAACTCCACTCACTCACTCTACAGAACAGGGGGAGATCACACAAACTCCATTCACTCACTCTGTAGAACAGGGTGACATCATACAAACTCCACTCACTCTGTAGAACAGGGGGAGATCATACAAACTCCACTCTCTCACTCTGTAGAACAGGGGGAGATCATACAAACTCCACTCTCTCACTCTGTAGAACAGGGGGAGATCATACAAACTCCACTCACTCTGTAGAACAGGGGGAGATCATACAAACTCCACTCACTCACTCTGCAGAACAGGGGGAGATCATACAAACTCCACTCACTCACTCTCACTCTGTAGAACAGGGGGAGATCATACAAACTCCACTCACTCTGTAGAACAGGGGGAGATCATACAAACTCCACTCTCTCACTCTGTAGAACAGGGGGAGATCATACAAACTCTACTCACTCTGTAGAACAGGGGGAGATCACACAAACTCCATTCACTCACTCTGTAGAACAGGGTGACATCATACAAACTCCACTCACTCTGTAGAACAGGGGGAGATCATACAAACTCCACTCACTCACTCTGCAGAACAGGGGGAGATCATACAAACTCCACTCACTCACTCTCACTCTGTAGAACAGGGGGAGATCATACAAACTCCACTCACTCTGTAGAACAGGGGGAGATCATACAAACTCCACTCTCTCACTCTGTAGAACAGGGGGAGATCATACAAACTCTACTCACTCTGTAGAACAGGGGGAGATCATACAAACTCCACTCTCTCACTCTGTAGAACAGGGGGAGATCATACAAACTCCACTCTCTCACTCTGTAGAACAGGGGGAGATCATACAAACTCCACTCACTCACTCTGTAGAACAGGGGGAGATCACACAAACTCCACTCACTCACTCTGTAGAACAGGGGGAGATCACACCAACTCCACTCACTCTGTAGAACAGGGGGAGATCATACAAACTCCACTCACTCACTCTGCAGAACAGGGGGAGATCATACAAACTCCACTCACTCAATCTCACTCTGTAGAACAGGGGGAGATCATACAAACTCCACTCACTCACTCTACAGAACAGGGGGAGATCACACAAACTCCATTCACTCACTCTGTAGAACAGGGTGACATCATACAAACTCCACTCACTCTGTAGAACAGGGGGAGATCATACAAACTCCACTCTCTCACTCTGTAGAACAGGGGGAGATCATACAAACTCCACTCTCTCACTCTGTAGAACAGGGGGAGATCATACAAACTCCACTCACTCTGTAGAACAGGGGGAGATCATACAAACTCCACTCACTCACTCTGCAGAACAGGGGGAGATCATACAAACTCCACTCACTCACTCTCACTCTGTAGAACAGGGGGAGATCATACAAACTCCACTCTCTCACTCTGTAGAACAGGGGGAGATCATACAAACTCCACTCTCTCACTCTGTAGAACAGGGGGAGATCATACAAACTCCACTCACTCACTCTGTAGAACAGGGGGAGATCACACAAACTCCACTCACTCACTCTGTAGAACAGGGGGAGATCACACCAACTCCACTCACTCTGTAGAACAGGGGGAGATCATACAAACTCCACTCACTCACTCTGCAGAACAGGGGGAGATCATACAAACTCCACTCACTCAATCTCACTCTGTAGAACAGGGGGAGATCATACAAACTCCACTCACTCACTCTACAGAACAGGGGGAGATCACACAAACTCCATTCACTCACTCTGTAGAACAGGGGGAGATCATACAAACTCCACTCACTCACTCTGCAGAACAGGGGGAGATCATACAAACTCCACTCACTCACTCTCACTCTGTAGAACAGGGGGAGATCATACAAACTCCACTCACTCTGTAGAACAGGGGGAGATCATACAAACTCCACTCACTCACTCTGCAGAACAGGGGGAGATCATACAAACTCCACTCACTCACTCTGTAGAACAGGGAGAGATCACACAAACTCCACTCTCTCGCTCGAGCCCTGTGCAATCTGCACGTCTGCCGTGTCATCTCGAAGGAGAAGACGAGTGGATGTAAGGAGCAGAAGAAACAAAAAGCGGAACTAAAACTAACAGCAGCTCACACGAGGAAGCGTGGTATGTGTGCCGATAGCGGGCAGGTCCACGCCCGACCGCCTTTGTTTCTCTCATAGCCAGGCTCACACACAACACCAGGTATTCATTTGAGGCTGAGTCGACCTAGGGGCGATACAAAGAATCCCCCGTGTAGCCTCTAACAGGCTGTTAGCGAGTAGCAGCGCCTATGAAGGCTACCGGCACTGTGGCACACGAGGGGGTGGGTGGCCAGCACCACGCCCGGCCGCCTTTGTCTCCCCAGTGGCGATGTTTACACACCGCACCAGGAGGAACTCATTTGAGGCTGAGTCGACCTAGGGGAGGCCCGGAACCTGGCTCAGATCATCGTCACTGATGTTGGTTGGCCGTGAGCGGGAATCGAACTCGGGCCGCGGGTTCGTAACGCAGCGCTAACCACTACACCCACCGCTCCCCACAAAGATCCCCCATGTAGCCTTAACAGACTGTAGGGGCAAGTGCTGTTAGCGAGCACCACAAAGACAAAGATCACCCGTGTAGCCTTAACAGACTGTAGGGGCAAGTGCTGTTAGCGAGCACCACAAAGACAAAGATCACCCGTGTAGCCTAAACAGACTGTAGGGGCAAGTGCTGTTAGCGAGCACCACAAAGACAAAGATCACCCGTGTAGCCTTAACAGATTGTAGGGGCAAGTGCTGTTAGCGAGCACCACAAAGACAAAGATCACCCGTGTAGCCTTAACAGACTGTAGGGGCAAGTGCTGTTAGCGAGCACCACAAAGACAAAGATCACCCGTATAGCCTTAACAGATTGTAGGGGCAAGTGCTGTTAGCGAGCAACACAAAGACAAAGATCACCCGTATAGCCTTCACAGACTGTAGGGGCAAGTGCTGTTAGCGAGCACCACAGAGACAAAGATCACCCGTATAGCCTTACCAGACTGTAGGGGCAAGTGCTGTTAGCGAGCACCACACACACGCACGGTGGAAAGTATCGAGTGGTCGCGTTCGCAAGGAGTCTCCTACCCGCTTGGCGCCGTGACGAAGTCTCCGTCATCCTCGTCCCCGCCGCCAAACATCGTCCAACAACAACAACGACGACGTCAAAGAAGAAGACTGTTGGTTGTAAATCCTTAATAATTGTTGTTGTAAAGCCTTCGTGATAATCGCCAAGGGGTTTAAACAATTGCTGGGCGGTGGTAAGGAGGGGGGTTGGTTAGGTAGGGGCTTAATAAAACACTGCTAATTGTTATTAAATCGCTTCTAAGCGTTCGAAAATGTTCCCGTGGGAGAAAGAGCGACAGCCCGAAACAGCCCCAGTTACAATGACAATCCCGGAATCAGCTGAGCAGTCAGCTGATGCCGCAAAGTGTGGGGTGCTTTACGGCCAACACGACAACGTCGTGAAATGTCTCGACTCAGCATGGCCGCCGCCGCTGCCATCGAGGCCACGTGGTGGTGGTGGTCGTCGATGGGGGAAATTGAATTCCATGCCGCGGTCGAGCAGCGCTCGATGTTCTCACCTGGATCAATGAACGTATTCCGCGATTACACTCACACACAACCACTCACACAACCACTAACTCAACCACTCACTCACACTCACTCACTCAACCACTTACTCAACCACTCACACACTCAACCACTCACTCACACACTCAACCACTCACTAACTCAACCACTCACACAATCAACCACTCACTCAACTGCTCACACAATCAACCACTCACTCAACCACTCACACTCAACCACTAACACACTCAATCAACACACTCAACCACTCACACAACCACTCACTCACTCACTCAACCAATCACACAATCAACCACTCACACACTCAACCACTCACAATCAACCACTCACACAATCAACCACTGAACTCACTCAACCACTCACACAATCAACCACTCACACTCACCCAGGTAGCCCCCCTTGCAAATAGGCAAAGTTTCACGAGTCACAATCGCTTTTTTATTTCATCTCCTGGTTCAACAAAGGACAAGGTTCATTTGGAGCTTTCGTGACTGCAGGAATTACTCTTTTAGTTCTTTCGGTGAAGTCACGTAGAAAGAGAAAATAATAAATTCAATACTAGCATACGACGTTTCGATTGCAACACAAGCAATCATCACCGTGCCACTCATTGACATGCTAATTTATCTAACCCCTCCCTCTCTCCGCCCCCTCTCTCTATTTAAGGCCTCGACAGAGGCGTGGTTTCTCTGTGTGCCTATGTATGTATCTCTGTGATATCTGTCTCTACTTATGTCTCTGGTTCTGTGGTTTATCTCTCTCTAAAATTTTGCATTCTCAGGAAGAACGTAATCAACCAGGTAGGGTGTTGACTGTTATGTTATCCGACTCTCTGTTGTATTACATTACATTTCTAAGTCTACTAGATTTGTGTTTCTATTTAATTTATATCTGATGATGACGATTGCTTGTGTTGCAATCGAAACGTCGTATGCTAGTCTTTAATGTATTGCTTTCTCTTTATACGCGACTTTACCGAAAGAACCAAACGAGTAATGGACAAGGTGACACTGAGCAGGAAGTACCAACCTCTGCACGATAATCACTCAGCTGGGATTACACAGAGCAATCATCCCTACTGGCGGCAGACTGATGCCCGCTCGCAGGACAAGTGCCGAGTCGCTTTGGCTGCGCGTGGACAGCTGCCACCGGGGGCATCCTTGATAAATGTTTGAGACGAGATGCAAGTCGGTCGCGCATTGCGTGCAAAGGGCTCCGATACGACCCCCCCCCCCCCCCCGCCCGCCCGGAGTAAAAAGGCACCATATCAAAAACATTATCATCGTTACATTTGCCGTATCCCCTCCTAGTTTTCGGCTCGCCGCTAATCTCCGATGTCAGCGGTGCGTCGTCATCGTCGTAGTCATCGTCGTAGTCAGCGTCATCATCAGCGTCGTCATCAGCGTCGTCATCATCAGCGTCATCATCGTTGTCATCATCGTCGTCATCATCGTCATCATCGTCGTCATCATCGTCGTCATCGTCATCATCAGCATCGTCATCATCGTCGTCGTCATCGTCATCATCGTCGTCGTCGTTATCATCGTCGTCGTCGTCATCGTCGTCATCATCATCATCGTCGTCATTATCGTCGTCATCATCATCATCAGCGTCATCGTCGTCATCATCATCATCGTCGTCATCATCATCATCGTCATCATCGTCATCATCATCATCATCGTCATCATCATCAGCGTCGTCATCCTCGTCATCCACGACCATCACCAGTGTCGCCGTCATCGTCAGTCTTTCTTGAGGAATCCCTTGTAGAGCTTGCGTAGTTTCTCCACATCGCGGGCGGGCGGCTGCCTCCAGGCGTACCACGGGTACCACGGCTCACGCGGCTCGCCGGGAGATCCGCCGGCGCCGTGGGGCGGCGGGGGGGTGAGCGACACGGCACCGTGCGCGTTCGTGAAGTCCTCCGGCGTCGCCGGCTCGGCGAGCAGCGGCAGCTCCATCAGCAGCAGCCCTGCGAGCGCACAGCGCAGTCAAACCAACAAAACACAAACACTGAACATTTAGGGGGGGGCACGGGGCTTGTGTGTGTTGAACCGCACCACCGTACATAGCCAGCCCTGCTAATTGGATTTTCAGGTAGGGAGGGGGGCAACCCCTCCAACAATGAAAAATGATAGAGTTGTTAGTAAGTGAGGACTTGTCCCTTGCTTTTGATTCGACGCGTGTGCGGTGATGGCGCAGCCGTCGATCGAGGGTCGAATTCGAACCGCGTCGTGTGATCGGCATCGCGCTCGCTGAAGGTGTTGATGCCTTCAGGGAAGTCGTGCGCTGTATACGCAACTGCGCACAGTTCTGTGAGTCGCTTATAACCGCTTTGCCGTTACTTATTGCCAATTATAGACTCAGACTATTGTCCTATCATCTCATAGAGTCCCTGGCACGTAGTAATATGCTACACAGTGGCAGTGGGGGTCGCAAAATGCCGAATTATTACTAATAAACCCCAATGGTCTGATTGAAATTAGGGATTTCGATCGGATCATTGGGGGGGCATGTGCCACCGGAGGGTACAGGACATGCACACACACACTCACTCGCTCTTGTCTGCCACTCAACTTTCTCCAGTTCAGCAAGAAAATAATACAATTACGTACCGTAATCTTGGGCTTTCTTAATCGCCGCCAGCAGATTCTTATGCTGCCTTTGGCAGAGGCCTGTGAATAAAATTGACATGAAACAGAAGTGTATTAATAGTTAATAATGCGGTACGTTTGGAACCGACGCCCATTCTATTAATTGTGATCAATTCACTCACCGGTTAGCGACGGGTCAAACACAATGCCTTGGTGTGGGCAAATAAACTGCTGCAGAAGACGGATGTTCTGCAAGGACACCACAAGAAGTGTTAATTAAGTGGTTCTTCTTCACCTGGGGTGCACGTCACCTCTTGGGTGTGCGAGATGCCCTTTCTGGGGGGTAGCGAGACACGGGCAGATTCTTTTAGAAGGCAAATCATCGAAAACACAAATTAAGCATGGGCATGTAAGTACAACTTACTTTTCATCTTCTTGGTTCTTTCGGTAAAGTCACGTAGAAGGGAAGTAATCAAATAATAAAAATAAAACATAATAAAATAAAAAAATTCTCACGACGTTTCGGCTACAACGCAAGCAGCCGTCTTCAGGTGAAGAATGAGACACTACCAAGCTAGGAGCTTATATAACAGGACCCTGCGGGGTGGGCTGGTAGGAATAATACTTAGTACCGGTACAGAGATATCGACCGGGTATAGAGGAGTTAAAGAAAAAATTACTGTATTCTAGTGTAACGTTAATTAAAAGTGTTTGTTTTGACAAGAAACGCTGTGAGATTTAAAGACTCGTAGTCTTTCATTTCCAACACCACCCTCAACACCACCCCTCCCACGGACGGACGGATGGACACATTAATCTATTGGTGGTCTGGTCCACTTCGTTCCTACCAGTATTAGTTTAACACGTAGTAGGCTTTCGCGACCAATATCATCCATAATGTAGTTTTTTTTATTTGGGGGGGGGGGGGGGTTAGATAGCGTAAATGTGTCGTTAAACCCGCCACCACCCGACACAGCGTGACCAGAACGTGGCCAATTCGTGAGTCGTACAGCAACACCGGTGTGCTGGAGAGCGAATCCACAACAATATTATGCGTCTTCTTGGTTCTTTCGGTAAAGTCACGGAGAAGGGAAGTAATCAAATAATAAAAATAAAACATAATAAAATAATTCTCACAATGTTTTATTTTTATTATTTTAACTAGGCCTCAGTAACTTTAAAGTGACTAATAAAGTTAATAAACCACTCATTATAGTGCGCGCGTCTCGTTAAAATGTAACTCTTACACGCGGCTACTCACGTTAATGTTAAAAGTGCAATTTATTTTTTATAAACATTAAAATAAACGCTTAATATACCTTGCCACGCAAAAGCCTAAGGCTGTATACGAGGCGCTTACGGACTAGGCCTCAGTAACTTTAAAGTGACTAATACATTTCGATTTAAAGCTTTCGTGACTGCAGGGATTCATCTTCTTGTTTCTTTCGGTAAAGTCACGTAGAAGGGAAGTAATAAAATAATAATTGTTTTATTATGTTTTATTTTTATTATTTTATTACTTCCCTTCTACGTGACTTTACCGAAAGAAACAAGAAGGTGACTAATACAGTTTATAAACTACTGATTATAGCGCGCGCCTGTCGTTAAAATTTAACTCTTACACGCGGCTACTCGCGTTAATGTTAAAAGTGCAATTTATTTTTTATAAACAAATTAAAATAAACGCTTAATATACCTTGCCACGCAAAGGCCTAAGGCTGTATACGAGGCGCTAACGGACTAGGCCTCAGTAACTTAAAAGTGACAAATAAAGTTAATAAACCACTCATAATAGTGCGCGCGTCTCGTTAAAATGTAACTCTTACACGCGGCTACTGACGTTAATGTTAAAAGTGCAATTCACTTTTTATAAACATATTAAAATAAACGCTTCATATACCTTGCCACGCAAAGGCCTAAGGCTGTATACGAGGCGCTGAATGACTAGGCCTCAGTAACTTTAAAGTGACTAATACAGTTTATAAACTACTGATTATAGCGCGCACGCCTGTCGTTAAAATGTAACTCTTACACGCGGCTACTCGCGTTAATGTTAAAAGTGCAATTATTTTTTTATAAACATTAAAATAAACGCTTAATATACCTTGCCACGCAAAAGCCTAAGGCTGTATACGAGGCGCTAACGGACTAGGCCTCAGTAACATTATAGTTGCGCGCGTCTCGTTAAAATGTAACTCTTACACGCGGCTACTCACGTTAATGTTAACGAAACGCGCGCACTTTATTTAATTTCAAGGTTTTAATCAAAAGCTATCTCAGGGAATAAGGGAATGTTACACGTGTCATGCCAAGTGTTTGCAGTAGGGGGCGATGTTGCTACCAGGATAGCGTCACTGAGTCTAAAGGTTTTTGTAGGGTCATGCCAAGTGTTTGCAGTAGGGGGCGATGTTGATACACGGAGGGACGGACGGACGGACAGTCGGACGGACGGACGGACGGAGTCGGACGGACGGACACATTAATCTATTGGTGGTCTGGTCCACTTCGTTCCTACCAGTATAAGCTGGGTTGAAGGTGGAAGAGCGGCTTAACAAAAATAATGTGCATATGAAGAGGAATTTAGCATATTCTTCATATGCACATTCTTTTTGTTAAGGCGCTCTTCTTGCACCTCCAACGCAGCTTATATATAAGCTCCTAGCTTGGTAGTGTCTCATTCTTCACCTGAAGACGGCTGCTTGCGT
Organism: Lethenteron reissneri; assembly: GCF_015708825.2. Lineage (NCBI taxonomy): Eukaryota > Metazoa > Chordata > Hyperoartia > Petromyzontiformes > Petromyzontidae > Lethenteron > Lethenteron reissneri. The sequence goes on from NC_083845.1 coordinate 7,859,446, forward strand.
TGTAGCCGAAACGTCGTGAGAATTATTTTATTTTATTATGTTTTATTTTTATTATTTTATTACTTCCCTTCTACGTGACTTTACCGAAAGAACCAAGAAGATACAACTTACTTTGTTTCATCAAACCTGTGTGTCTTTATAAACGTTGTAATTTTGTTTTACGATTGAGAATCAAAGGCGTGCAAAGGCTGCAGTAAAGGCTAAGCACCACTGTGTTCAGTGAATAACAACAATGTCAATGTGTGTGTGTATATATATAGTGTCTAAATCTAATTTAGAGGATACTGGCATAGGATAATTAGCCTGAGCGCAGACGAGATATTAATTTAACTCGTCGTCCGTAGCAGCTGAGGAGGCATCACTTCAGCGACTCCAATTTGTTCGTGCGGCCAAAAACCAGCAAATCACGAATGTGTTTTGTTAAATAGCCGTGTGAATAAATCCACACACGGCTAAAAGTGTCTGTTCCATCCCAAGGGGGTTCCGGTTATCTGCTCTGGCCCGCGCGCTTAAATGGCCAGCACGCTTGACTTATAATCCAGCGGCCGCAGGGTTCAATTCCATCTCCTGGCACGGCAGCGCAAACGACGGTGGAAGTTTCTGAAATCCTCCTCCTCCTCGCCACCGCTGCCTGTTGTCCGTCTACCCGGCGGTGTTAATGGGAACGCCAGCAGCTGGCCGAGTGTGATGGGGTAAAGTGTGGGCAATTGAAAACCTCTTTTTTTTTCTTGGTTCTTTCGGTAAAGTCACGTAGAAGGGAAAGAATAAAATAATAAAAATAAAGCATAATAAAATAATTCTCACGACGTTTCGGCCACAACGCAAGCAGCCGTCCTCAGGTGGAGAATAGGTCTGTCGGGGAGACAGCGTCTGAATGAAACACCACCACGCTTGGAGCGTATATTTAAGCTGGGTTGGAAGGGGGAGAGCGCCTTGACAAAATCATTTGCATATCAAGAGGAATTTAGCATATTTATGGGAAATGCAGGTATGCGATTAGTACTACCAGTGGAATGTGTAGGAGGTGGGCGGGGGGTTTAAAGTCATTATGCCCGTGCATTATGCAGGAATAGCAGCATCAAAGGGAGGGGATAGGGGTAGCATTAATAAAGTGAAGGAATGTTAATAGTATGTAGCTGCAGTAACTAAACCACCACGTATTATTTAAAAAAAAATTATTTTATTTTTTTTAAATGTTTTCTTTAATTGTATTATTTGATTGTCTATCTACATGACTTTACCGAAAGAACCAAGAATATATATCTCTTCCAATATGTCTAGTCAGCATGGAAGAGCAGGGCAAATCGCTCCATAGAGCTCCTGAGAGCAGAGGCAGCTTCCGGCAAGCAGTGAGCCGAGAAAGAATCTGCAGGGCTGCACCTTTATCTTTCTAACATCCCTCTACACATGGAATAGCCATCAAGCGAACGCAAAACCAACAACGACCACCACTGCAACAACGCCGACAACAATCATGCCAACCACAACCGCACCTAAAAAAAAAACACAACAACCACCAACAACCACAACAACTACCACAACAACGGTCCCGAGGGGGCATTCACGCTGAGGTGGAAGATGGAAAGTTGGCAGAGGCTCGCGAAGTGGAATGTTTTTGGTCAGCTTGTTGTTTTGTTATTACAGTCGATCATCGATTAGCCGGAGGCTTCAGGGGGGAGGGGGTGCCAGATATTTGTAAACGCCGGATAATCATTATATCATCATGATTTCAAATAGCTTATTTTTGCACATTCTTGAAAAACATTGTGTTTTTAGGTGTTGTGCATGTTTTTTGTTGCGTTTTAAATTTGTTTACTATGTGAAACTGGCATAAACATACAAAGACAAACAGAAATATATTACTGTAAAAAGTTAATGTATTTAACGTACCGTACTTACCACTCCAATCTCCAAGACTCTGCATGGGGTGGTGTACATATTGCTACGCTCTTGTTTCAACACAACATGTGTTTGATAATAGTATTTAATATTTGACACTGAAATCAAGCATAACTATTATGTAGTTTAGAATGTAGTGTAAACAATATTTGACACTGAAATCAAGCATAGCTACTACGTAGTGTATAGTACTGGTAGGAACCTCCTGGTTACACTAGCCCACAGGGGATTATTGTGTCCGTCCGTCCGTCGTGCAGGGAGGGGCTGGGTGGGGAGGGAGGGGCTGGGTGGGGAGGGTGGGGAGGGTGGGGCTGGGTGGGGAGGGGCTGGGTGAGGAGGGTGGGGAGGGGCTGGGTGGGGTGGGGCTGGGTGGGGAGGGGCTGGTCACCCCGTGGTGCCCTTATAAAACTAAACGTTTAACCTACTCACGCCGGCTTGTGCCCGCCCTCACAGTCGGGCATATTTGCGGAATACACCACGCCGCCGTTGACCCTGGCCATTGACCGAGCAACCCAACGTTCCTACCAGCTCCCTCCGCAGGAATGTGTTGTATATATTTGACACTGAAATCAAGCTACTTTTTTCGTCACGCACACGGTGCCGATCGCTGCACTGGTTACAGCCTTCGGAGCGGCTTTGCCAGTTTCGCCGGATCGGCCCGGGACCGCCAGATGTTGGATGCAGCCGGTAAATTACAATCGACGATCAACCGTATAATTGTGAGTGATGTCTGCTGAACACCCCCAACCAGCCGCTTGCTTACCTTGAAGTCCATTATGATCTTTGGGTCTCGGCAAGCCGGGCACGGGTTTGAACAGACGTTACTTCCTCTCTGTAACACGGGAACAACACGCGCGCGAAAATCTGACTGCTTATCCGTACATTCAAATGAAGCTCAAACCTCCCGTAAAACACGTGACCTCCGTGTGACCAACGCCACTCTGAATCCCTCCCGTTGCTGCCGATGACGACGGTAATGATTCCGATGTAATGCTGATATAGCTGCTGACAATGATTATGCTGCAACTATTTATGCTTCTGCTGATGATGATGCCGAGGCTGCGGATGCTGATAATAATTGCGCAGTGTATGTTGCCGATGGTGATGATTATGCCACACTGCCGATGGTGATGATATGCATGTGTTTAGTCCCACGATGCTGGTTTTGCTGCTGCTGCTAATGAAGCAACTGGTGCTCCTGCTGTTGTGGAGTCACTCATGCAGACAGCTATGGCTGCAGGGTTTGGTGGTACATGTTGTTTATGTCGTTTATTGTGAAATTATGATCACTGTTACATTGCTTTCATGGCTTTATTTTGGTGATTTCGAAAAGTTTTTTGATCTGGCCATGTTTGTTTGTCGGAGTACGGCGTTAGAATGATGGCTTTAATCTAAGTTGTCTTGTGGTTGTTGTTGTTTGACTTGCATCCCACTGGGATTTTTGCACACAGTGTTGGTGTACGGTGCTTTTTCTGCAATATTTTGGTGTCTTTTCTTGGATTTTCTGTTTGCACATAGTCACATATTCACTTTAAGATGTTTTCTTGTTCATGTTTTAGTTTTTTGTTTGTTGAGGTTGCACCCGATTCAAGAGCCGAATGGCTCACAGGACTATACCTAATAAATGAAACATGAAAAATGAAACTGATGACGATGACAAGGTGTGTTTCAATGTTCTTCATTGCAAGGCCCGTGGGCCACTAAAGACCCCTGACAATACACAAATCTGATAACACTCCCTCTGCCCCCCTCCCCCCCGTCATCGTGCTGCTGTCAAACCCCCAATGGTTTCAAATGTGTGGTGGCCAGAGGTCGCAAACGGGTTTTGATTCCTTACCCGTACCCGTACCCGGCCGCACCAGGGTCGCAAATGGGTACCCGTATGCTACCCGTACCCTACCCGAAATGAGTGACAAACGGTTACTCACCAGTGACTCACGGCCTACCCGTACCCGTACCCGGCCGCACCAGGGTCGCAAACGGGTACCCGTACCTGGCCGGGTACGGGTAGCCGGGTTTCGGGTAGGGTATGGGTATCGGGTACCCGGTTGCGACCTCTGGTGGTGGCCCTCACACTACTGATGACGCCCCGCCCTCTCTGAAAATGAGTGAAGAACTCCAGTGCACTTAGTCTTACGATGCAGGTCTTGCGTGTTTTCTGGGGAGGGATTCCACCTTTGTGGTTCCGTCTGTAATCCTTCCAGATGGGAATCTCCCCATAGCGCTCGATATATTCTGCGGAAGAAAGAAAACAACGGTTCGCCATCGGACAGACTGGGCCCTGCCACGGCCACGTGGAACTTCCATCACCGGCTCTGGGTCCAGGTGGCTCGGATGTTAGAGACACCGAGCCGGCACTGCCGAGATCCAGGGTTCAGGCCCCGGGTAGGTTTCATCTTTTGCCGACAAAAAGGGCGCTGGGTTTTTTCTGTTGTCACCCAGTTCTGACCGACCCTTCGATCGATTTGGGAAAAGCGACAAAGCAACATCGCCCCCCTACTGGCAGAGCAATGCACGCTTGCCGGCCGGTGCTGCGTTCACTTTACGCCGCACAAGGACAGCTGCTACCGTGGGGGGAGGGGGGGGGGTGGAGGGTCTTTGGGTGGGGGGGTCAATCACCTTCGCTGTCCAGATACTCCCAGGGGTTCTGCCGCAGGTGGGCCAGGGGGTCAGGGGCCGCCGGGGTCAACTCCCCCGTCGCGGCCGTGCAGCGAGGCCTCCACAGCGGAGGGGCGGCCGGCCAGACGGGCCTCAGAGCCGCGACCCTCCGCAACACCTTGGGGGGGGGGAGGGTTTCGCCGCACCTCAGATTAGCACGGTCGGCTACGTACGGTGCAAATGAAGTTACACATGCTGTACATACACAATGCGCATAGACTCAACAACGCCCATTGACTCAACAACGCCCATTGACTCAACACTGCCCATAGACTCAACACTGCCCATAGACTAACACTACCCATAGACTCAACACTGCCCATAGACTCAACACTGCCCATAGACTCAACACTACCCATAGACTCAACACTGCCCATAGACTCAACACTACCCATAGACTAACACTGGCCATAGACTCAACACTGCCCATAGACTAACACTACCCATAGACTAACACTACCCATAGACTCAACACTGCCCATAGACTCAACACTGCCCATAGGGGCAGACCCAGGTGCCATGGGTCGACTTACTGAGATAACTGGCCGATGCACCACCTGTGCCAAATGTGCCAGGCTAGGTGCACCAGGTCACAGGGCAGAGGACAGGTGCCATGGGTCGACTGAGATGATTGGCCGATGCCACCACCTGACCTCCTACTGTGGCAGGCTAGGTGCACTAGGTCACGGGGCAGACCCAGCAGGTGCCACGGGTCGGCCGAGATGACAGGGCCGATGCACCACCTATGCCCCCCAACTGTGCTAACTCGCTGTGCTTTATCCGCCCGGCGCTCCGCTCGTTGTTGTGAGCGCCAAGCCTGCTCCACGTGTATGGGGGTGACACACACCACGACAGCCAATCCGTTTCTTGACGCGCGCGTGTTTTGTTTTTAACGGGTGACGCCTTCCATCTATCGACTCTTACCTGTGCTCCTTCGCCTCCTCCGGCCGCCGGGAGCCTGGCGACGACGAGGAGAGACGACGCTAACCTCGACCGGCTTCTCAAGGACAGAGCAATTCCCGCCATTGCTAAGGGTTGGCGTCTTCTTCACCCCCCCCCCCCCAATCGATTCGATTCTCCTGAATCGAAAACCAAAATTAACTTCACGCTCGCGATTCCTGCGCGCTGCTTAACGTTCCGATGAATGGAATCGAATTAGTTTCGATTAGCAACAGCGCCAGATCGATTCGCCGTGTAGCGTAACGTGGTTTTGTGGAATCGATGCGATTTTGAAATTCGAGGAATCGATCTTTGTTTCCGCCGTCAATCTTCGATTCAGTAAATAACGAGATATTTTCTTTAATTAATGAAATATAATGGGGCTTCACTTGAACTTTAACGTCCGATTGCGATGTCTGTGCATCGTTTTGTGTGGGAAACTGTGTCCACAGAATCACCAATGAACGTTTTGACAAACTCAATTGCGCATTTTTTTATTAGTTTTTTTAAATAAAAAACTTGGGCGCAGCTCCTGCAACTTGCTTCGCTCACCGCACTATAATAAAAATAAAACATAATAAAATATTATGTTTTATTTTCATAAAATGTTTTAAAATAATAAAAATAAAACATATTTTGTTAAAATAAAACGTAATATTTTATTATGTTTTATTTTTATTATTTTAAAAATAATATTTTATTAAAATAAAACATAATATTTTATTATGTTAAATTTTTATTATTTTATTATTTCCCTTCTACGTGACTTTACCGAAAGAACCAAGAAGATGAATCCCTGCAGTCACGAAAGCTTTAAATCGAAATATAATAATATTATATTAATATATTATTTAACTATTTTATTATATTATATAATTTTATTTTTTTATTTTCTTATATCATATTAGTTTATTTTACTATATTATTATGTTATTTTATTATGTTTTATAAAATATTAATTAATTATTTCCCTTCTACGTGACTTTACCGACATAACCAAGAAGATGAATCCCTGCAGTCACGAAAGCTTTAAATCGAAAAATTGTACAGGCAAATTGAGTTTTCATGTCCATGCGACGTACAGCCGTTTCAATACGGGCACAAAATGTGTAATTCTTATTTGTTTGTGTTTCTCTCTTGCGATGGGACTTTGGGGCCGTCCATAAATGACGTCACGCACCTAGGGGGGGAGGGTGTCAGACATTTGTGACGATGTGTGACGTTAATGCACAAGGCCAGTGCACAAGAGAAGTGGCCAATTCACAATTTTATTAACAGCTTTCAATGCACGCGATTATTCATCCGTATACAGTATTGAAAACACGAGAAGCCGACAGCATTTGGTAAGAAAACAAAGCACCGTTTTAACAAAAGCCCCGCTTGCATTTGCCAGTTATAGGTTTTAAATAAATCATTCATAACCATATCCGACCTTTTTCCTCCCACAAAGAGACAGCGCGTTTTTAATACATTTTAAAGCAATTTTCATCCTTTAAAACAAAAGTCGAAAACAAAAGTATAGTTTTATCCCCCTTCACACATGGGTCTGTGGGTCTCTGTACAGGTCTATGGGTTTCTATGTGAATATGTGGTCTCTATGTAAGTATATGGTCTCTGTGTGAGACTATGGGTCTCTGTGTGAGACTACGGGTCTTTGTATGAGCCAAGGGGTCTCTCTGTAAGTATATGGTCTCTGTGTGAGACTATGGGTCTCTGTGTGAGACTATGGGTCTCTCTGTAAGTATATGGTCTCTGTGTGAGACTATGGGTCTCTGTATGAGCCAATGGGTCTCTCTGTAAGTATATGGTCTCTGTGTGAGACTATGGGTCTCTGTGTGAGACTATGGGTCTCTCTGTAAGTATATGGTCTCTGTGTGAGACTATGGGTCTCTGTTTGAGACTATGGGTCTCTGTATGAGCCAATGGGTCTCTCTGTAAGTATATGGTCTCTGTGTGAGACTATGGGTCTCTGTATGAGCCAATGGGTCTCTCTGTAAGTATATGGTCTCTGTGTGAGACTATAGGTCTCTGTATGAGCCAATGGGTCTCTCTGTAAGTATATGGTCTCTGTGTGAGACTATGGGTCTCTGTGTGAGACTATGGGTCTCTGTGTGAGCCAATGGGTCTCTCTGTAAGTATATGGTCTCTGTGTGAGACTATAGGTCTCTGTATGAGCCAATGGGTCTCTCTGTAAGTATATGGTCTCTGTGTGAGACTATAGGTCTCTGTATGAGCCAATGGGTCTCTCTGTAAGTATATGGTCTCTGTGTGAGACTATAGGTCTCTGTATGAGCCAATGGGTCTCTCTGTAAGTATATGGTCTCTGTGTGAGACTATGGGTCTCTGTGTGAGACTATGGGCCCCCTCGTATTGTGATTTGTATCTTGGCACGGTCGCACCTAGAGACTATTATCACAAACCTGTCAACCCCTTCCTCTCTGCTTCTGTCGGTAAGGTGACGTAGGTGAAAAAATAAAAAAAAACATGAGAATAAAAAAATAAAAAAATAGATTTCTGTGGTTGTCCCACCCGATGACGGAAACTTGTGTTGCTTCCGAAACGTCGTGATTTAATTGAATTTATTTATTTTTTATTTTTTATTATAATTATTTTTTATTCTTATGTTATTTTTATTCATTTTATTTTTTCACCTACGTGACTTTACCGAAAGAACCAGAGAGAATGTGGATACTTGCAGTCACGAAAACTTCAAATCTAGAATGTCAACCACTTATCAGTGCCCTACCTGATCACAGACAAACTCAGACCTTGTTGATCACCCCGTGACCCTTATGAATCTCAGCGTTCCTCCTACAAAGTCCCATCACCACAAGGGAGAAACACAAATAGACAAAACTTACGTCACTAAACAATTTTTTGACGTATTAATTTTGATAATTTGTGTCCATGATGATACTTATCATGCTACTACTGTCTATGATCTTGCATGCTGATGCTGCTTGCTTGATGTAGAGATACACACACTCACATACCTCTTCTTGGTTCTTTCGGTAAAGTCACGTAGAAGGGAAATAATAAAATAAAATAAATAAAACATTATATAATAATTCTCACGACGTTTCGGCCACAACGCAAGCAGCCATCCTCAGGTGAAGAACAGGTCTGTCGGGAAGACAGTGTCTGAATGACAGTGTCTGAATGACACTGTCTTCCCGACAGACCTGTTCTTCACCTGAGGACGGCTGCTTGCATTGTGGCCGAAACGTCGTGAGAATTGTATTTTATTATGTTTAATTTTGATTATTTTATTATTTCCCTTCTACGTGACTTTACCGAAAGAACCAAGAAGATGAATCCCTGCAGTCACGAAAGCTTTAAATCGAAACTCACATACCTATCAACCCCTTATCAGTGCCTACCTTATCACAGACCAGCGTTCACCCTACAACGTCCCCATCACAAGGGAGAACACAGAAATATACAAAAAATGTTGCCCGTATTGAAACGGCTGTACGCGGTATCGACCTGAAAACTCCAATTACCCTGGACAAGAATACGGGGGGCTATACCGTGTGGGTTGACGGATATGGGTTGACGGGAATGCCATTTCATTTCGCAAGGAAACCCTGCCCCGGTTTCAACCTGCTGGGTCTCATCAGCAAAGTGAGGCCCGTTCGAAAACTGCTGCCAGATGTTATTGGCAAGACCGCTCCACGTAAACTCTTCAGAGGAACCATTATTGGAACCTCATTTGCCAGTAAAAAATATGATAATTGTTTTTTTACCCATCTATCTGGCAACAAAACTGACACTTTTTTTTACAAGGAGTCATGTTTGCATAGACCACAATACCTGCAGCCATAATGCAAACAAAAAGCATAACTCTGATAATATATGCACTGTCCTTGAAGTTTATTGGTCCACACCAGAGACAGCTTTCCTTAGAGCCTAGTCTCACATGGGTTGGACCAGATGACGCCAAAAGGCGCACTAAAGTTCCTCGTCATGTGAGACTAGGCTCTAAGGAAAGCTGTCTCGGGTGTGGACCAATCAACTTCAAGGACAGTGCATATATTATCAAAGTTATGTTTTTTGTTTGCATTATGGCTGCAAGGTATTGTGGTCTATGCAAACATGACTCTTCAGAGGAACTCGGTGAAATGCAACAGGGGAGGAAAAAAGGAGGGCTTTAGTTTTGACGCCACGTTTATTTCCGTGACTTTTTGAAACTGACGAATTCTTTTTGCTTGTCCCTCTCTCCGCAGTATAATAACAAACGCCATTCGCCACTAAGTGGCGGTGAGGTCACCACGACGCTTGTGCCAGGCCATGTGCACCTTGAGGCCACGTGAAGTGTCGAACACCCGCTGGCAGGAGGTCACGGGGCAGACCCAGCAGGTGCCACGGGTCGACCGCAGTATACAAACCCCCATAAGCACACACACAACAACAAAAACCCGTGCTTCAAACCTAAAAATCCCCTCCAGAAAAGTTTTTTTTTAAATGTACAGTTTTTTTTAAGAAAGCCACACACATCAAAATTCACACATTTAGGCTGTCAAAAGCGACATTGTGCAAGAAAATGTTTCGATTACTTCCCCCCCCCCCCCCAACTTCTTTGAACCATCGCAAAGGAACTCAAAGATACGCACACACAGACAAAGGTCCCCCATGTAGCCGGCGCAGACTGTAGGGGCAAGTGCTGTTAGCGAGTGGCACCTATGAAGGCGGGCACGGCACACGAGGGGGTGGGTGGCCAGCACCACGCCCGACCGCCTTTGTCTCCCCAGTGGCGATGTTTACACACCGCACCTGGTACTCATTTTAGGCTGAGTCGACCTAGGGGAGAAGGCCCAGTACCAGTTCAGATAATTGTCACCGGTGTTGGCTGTGAGCGGGAATCGAACTCGGGTCGCCGGGTTCGTAGTGCAGCGCGCTAACAGCTAACTGAAAGACACGCACACAGACACACAGACACGCAGACACACAGACACACAGACACACAGACGCACAGACACACAGGCACACAGACACACGTAACAGGCACGTGTGTGCCAAAGCGATTTAAATTATTTTTAAAAACACGTCACTTTGTTTTTCCACGAATTTATCTTTTCGAAGTCACATCGAGCAATTTTAACAGTGTTATACCTGTCAGAAATGCCAGTCATTAATGTGTTTTTGGAGAGCGTTGTACGTATGTTGGACTTCTTTCACACCATACGTAGCCAACCATACTAATCGGAGGTGCAGTGTTGAGTCTATGGGCAGTGTTGAGTCTATGGGTAGTGTTGAGTCTATGGGCAGTGTTGAGTCTATGGGTAGTGTTGAGTCTATGGGCAGTGTTGAGTCTATGGGCAGTGTTGAGTCTATGGGCAGTGTTGAGTCTATGGGTAGTGTTGAGTCTATGGGCAGTGTTGAGTCTATGGGCAGTGTTGAGTCTATGGGCAGTGTTGAGTCTATGGGTAGTGTTGAGTCTATGGGTAGTGTTGAGTCTATGGGCAGTGTTGAGTCTATGGGCAGTGTTGAGTCTATGGGCAGTGTTGAGTCTATGGGCAGTGTTGAGTCTATGGGTAGTGTTAGTCTATGGGCAGTGTTGAGTCTATGGGTAGTGTTGAGTCTATGGGCAGTGTTGAGTCTATGGGCAGTGTTCAGTCTGTGGGCAGTGTTTAGTCTATGGGTAGTGTTGAGTCTATGGGCAGTGTTGAGTCTATGGGTAGTGTTAGTCTATGGGCAGTGTTGAGTCTATGGGTAGTGTTGAGTCTATGGGCAGTGTTGAGTCTATGGGCAGTGTTGAGTCTATGGGTAGTGTTAGTCTATGGGCAGTGTTGTGTCTATGGGTAGTGTTGAGTCTATGGGCAGTGTTGAGTCTATGGGTAGTGTTAGTCTATGGGCAGTGTTGAGGCTATGGGTAGTGTTGAGTCTATGGGCAGTGTTGAGTCTATGGGCAGTGTTGAGTCTGTGGGCAGTGTTGAGTCTATGGGCAGTGTTGAGTCTATGGCAGTGTTGAGTCTATGGGCAGTGTTGAGTCTATGGGCAGTGTTAGTCTATGGGCAGTGTTGAGTCTATGGGTAGTGTTGATTCTATGGGTAGTGTTGAGTCTATGGGCAGTGTTGAGTCTATGGGCAGTGTTGAGTCTATGGGCAGTGTTGAGTCTATGGGCAGTGTTGAGTCTATGGGTAGTGTTGAGTCTATGGGCAGTGTTGAGTCTATGGGCAGTGTTGAGTCTATGGGCAGTGTTGAGTCTATGGGCAGTGTTGTGTCTATGGGCAGTGTTGAGTCTGTGGGCAGTGTTGAGTCTATGGGTAGTGTTGAGTCTATAGGCAGTGTTGAGTCTATGGGCAGTGTTTAGTCTATGGGCAGTGTTGAGTCTATGGGTAGTGTTGAGTCTATGGGGCAGTGTTGAGTCTATGGGCAGTGTTGAGTCTGTGGGCAGTGTTGAGTCTGTGGGCAGTGTTGAGTCTGTGGACAGTGTTGAGTCTATGGGCAGTGTTGAGTCTATGGGCAGTGTTGAGTCTATGGGATGTTGAGTCTATGGGCCGTGTTGAGTCTATGTAGTGTTGAGTCTATGGGTAGTGTTAGTCTATGGGCTAGTGTTGAGTCTATGGGAGTGTTGAGTCTATGGGTAGTGTTGAGTCTATAGGGCAGTGTTGAGTCTATGGGCAGTGTTGAGTCTATGGGCAGTGTTGAGTCTATGGGCAGTGTTGAGTCTATGGGCAGTGTTGAGTCTATGGGCAGTGTTGAGTCTATGGGCAGTGTTGAGTCTATGGGTAGTGTTGAGTCTATGGGTCAGTGTTGAGTCTATGGGCAGTGTTGAGTCTATGGCAGTGGTTGAGTCTATGGGCAGTGTTGAGTCTATGGGTAGTGTTGAGTCTATGGGTCGTGTTGAGTCTATGGGCAGTGTTAGTCTATGGGCAGTGTTGAGTCTATGGGCATATGTTGAGTCTATGGCAGTGGTTAGCAGGTCTATGGGCATGTGGTGAGAGTCTATGGGTAGTGTTGAGTCCTATTGGGCAGTGTTGAGTCTATGGGCAGTGTTGAGTCTGTGGGCAGGTTGAGTCTGTGGGCATTGTTGAGTCTATGGGCAGTGTTAGTCTATGGGCAGTGTTGAGTCTATGGGTAGTGTTGAGTCTATGGGTAGTGTTGAGTCTATGGGCAGTGTTGAGTCTATGGGCAGTGTTGAGTCTATGGGCAGTGTTGAGTCTATGCGTAGTGTTGAGTCTATGGGCAGTGTTGAGTCTATGGGCAGTGTTGAGTCTATGGGCAGTGTTGAGTCTATGGTAGTGTTAAGTCTATAGGCAGTGTTGAGTCTATGGGCAGTGTTGAGTCTATGGGCAGTGTTGAGTCTATGGACAGTGTTGAGTCTATGGGTAGTGTTAGTCTATGGGTAGTGTTAGTCTATGGGTAGTGTTAGTCTATGGGCAGTGTTGAGTCTATGGGCAGTGTTGAGTCTATGGGTAGTGTTGAGTCTATGGGCAGTGTTGAGTCTATGGGCAGTGTTGAGTCTATGGGCAGTGTTGAATCTATGGGCAGTGTTGAGTCTATGGGTAGTGTGTATGCGTGTTGAACTTCTTTCACACCCTACGCAGCCAACCGTAACAGCCAAGCCCTCAAGCTGGTCTTGGCTGTCATGGTGCCTCTTTAAGACTACAGCCCTCATGCTGGGCTTGGCTGTTGTGATGCCTCTTTAAGACTACAACCCTCAGGCTGGGCTTGGCTGTTGTGATGCCTCTTTAAGACTACAACCCTCAAGCTGGCTTGGCTGTTGTGATGCCTCTTTAAGACTACAGCCCTCAAGCTGGGCTTGGCTGTTATGATGCATATTTAAGACTACAGCCCTCAGGCTGGGCTTGGCTGTTGTGATGCCTCTTTAAGACTACAGCCCTCAGGCTGGGCTTGGCTGTTGTGATGCCTCTTTAAGACTACAACCCTCAGGCTGGGCTTGACTGTTGTGATGCCTCTTTAAGACTACAGCCCTCAGGCTGGGCTTGGCTGTTGTGATGCCTCTTTAAGACTACAGCCCTCAAGCTGGGCTTGGCTGTTATTATGCATCTTTAAGACTACAGCCCTCAAGCTGGGCTTGGCTGTTATGATGCATCTTTAAGACTACAGCCCTCAGGCTGGGCTTGACTGTTATGATGCCTCTTTAAGACTACAACCCTCAGGCTGGGCTTGGTTGTTGTGATGCCTCTTTAAGACTACAGCCCTCAGGCTGGGCTTGGCTGTTGTGATGCCTTTTTAAGACTACAGCCCTCAGGCTGGGATTAGCTGTTGTGATGCCTCTTTAAGACTACAGCCCTCAGGCTGGGATTGGCTGTTGTGATGCCTCTTTAAGACTACAGCCCTCAGGCTGGGCTTGACTGTTATGATGCCTCTTTAAGACTACAACCCTCAGGCTGGGCTTGGTTGTTGTGATGCCTCTTTAAGACTACAGCCCTCAGGCTGGGCTTGGCTGTTGTGATGCCTCTTTAAGACTACAGCCCTCAGGCTGGGATTGGTTGTTGTGATGCCTCTTTAAGACTACAGCCCTCAGGCTGGGATTGGCTGTTGTGATGCCTCTTTAAGACTACAGCCCTCAGGCTGGGATTGGCTGTTGTGATGCCTCTTTAAGACTACAGCCCTCAGGCTGGGATTGGCTGTTGTGATGCCTCTTTAAGACTACAGCCCTCAGGCTGGGATTGGCTGTTGTGATGCCTCTTTAAGACTACAGCCCTCAGGCTGGGATTGGCTATTGTGATGCCTCTTTAAGACTACAGCCCTCAGGCTGGGATTGGCTGTTGTGATGCCTCTTTAAGACTACAGCCCTCAGGCTGGGCTTGACTGTTATGATGCCTCTTTAAGACTACAACCCTCAGGCTGGGCTTGGTTGTTGTGATGCCTCTTTAAGACTACAGCCCTCAGGCTGGGCTTGGCTGTTGTGATGCCTCTTTAAGACTACAGCCCTCAGGCTGGGATTGGCTGTTGTGATGCCTCTTTAAGACTACAGCCCTCAGGCTGGGATTGGCTGTTGTGATGCCTCTTTAAGACTACAGCCCTCAGGCTGGGCTTGACTGTTATGATGCCTCTTTAAGACTACAACCCTCAGGCTGGGCTTGGTTGTTGTGATGCCTCTTTAAGACTACAGCCCTCAGGCTGGGATTGGTTGTTGTGATGCCTCTTTAAGACTACAGCCCTCAGGCTGGGATTGGCTGTTGTGATGCCTCTTTAAGACTACAGCCCTCAGGCTGGGATTGGCTGTTGTGATGCCTCTTTAAGACTACAGCCCTCAGGCTGGGATTGGCTGTTGTGATGCCTCTTTAAGACTACAGCCCTCAGGCTGGGATTGGCTGTTGTGATGCCTCTTTAAGACTACAGCCCTCAGGCTGGGATTGGCTGTTGTGATGCCTCTTTAAGACTACAGCCCTCAGGCTGGGATTGGCTGTTGTGATGCCTCTTTAAGACTACAGCCCTCAGGCTGGGATTGGCTGTTGTGATGCCTCTTTAAGACTACAGCCCTCAGGCTGGGCTTGACTGTTATGATGCCTCTTTAAGACTACAACCCTCAGGCTGGGCTTGGTTGTTGTGATGCCTCTTTAAGACTACAGCCCTCAGGCTGGGCTTGGCTGTTGTGATGCCTCTTTAAGACTACAGCCCTCAGGCTGGGATTGGCTGTTGTGATGCCTCTTTAAGACTACAGCCCTCAGGCTGGGATTGGCTGTTGTGATGCCTCTTTAAGACTACAGCCCTCAGGCTGGGATTGGCTGTTGTGATGCCTCTTTAAGACTACAGCCCTCAGGCTGGGATTGGCTGTTGTGATGCCTTTTTAAGACTACAACCCTTAGGCTGGGCTTGGTCGTTGTGATGCCTCTTTAAGACTACAACCCTCAGGCTGGGATTGGCTGTTGTGATGCCTCTTTAAGACTACAACGTTCGAACTGGGTTTGGCTGTTGCGATGCCTCTTTAAGACTGCAACATTCGAGCCGGGCTTGGCAAGATCAGGGGGTGACAACCGATGACGCGATTCTTGACGCATTCGGCCCCGGTGACCCGCGGCCGAATCGGTTGCTCCACCTCGGGTCGCGCGGGACGTTGATTCCATTCCAACCCCTCCCCCTCCTCCTCGGAGCTTCCGACAAAACACCGGGCACGGCCCGTTACGAACCCGGGCTCCGTGGTTCCCCGCCCGCCCGCCCCCCCGCCCGCCTTGCCCTCTCTAGGAGAACGGCTCTCGCGCTAAGAGAGATGCGAGCGCGACGTGGATGAGTGTGAGGCCCCACGGACTCGCAGACATCGTGGTGACCCCCGCCGAGCTGAACGATCCTCCCAGCTTCATCCCTGGAGGGGGGAGGGGTGGGGGGGGGGAGATACAAACGCGGTCGTGAAGACCGAGGAGGCAATCGGAACGTTCGTGGGCTGATCGGGGAGGTTAGCGGTGGGATGTGTCGATTTGTTCACCGTGAAATTCACGAGTTGGTTTCTCCGTCCGCCCGTGTTGAAGACTACTACTACCACCACCGCACTGTAGGTAAAAACACACTCACCCACTCACTCACCTATCCACTCACTCACCTACCCACTCACTCACCTACCCACTCACTCACTCACCTACCCACTCACCCCTCCCCCACGCACCCATCCACGCACCAACCAACCCACTCACCCACTTACTCGCCCGCTCATGCGCTGGCCACTACACTACCCCTTCTCACGGTCACACACGCACACACAACAACAACCGCCATACTCCATCTCTTCTCTAGCCCTTGCCGCGCCCGTTTAGACCCCTCGATCCGGCCGAACAAAAGCTGTTTAGGCATGCGGTAGCTGGGCATGCGGGCTACATGACCCAGCAAACGCAGCCTTGCCTGCCGGAGGAGCTCACCGATGGGACTTTGCCCAGATCTTTCAAGGATTTGTGAGCTCCTCACACAATCCAGCCTGGTTAAACCCAGGATGGATCGTAGGCAGGCCAGCCTAAATGTTTCCAACCGGCGAAGATGCTCCATTAGGGGGGTCCACATTTCGCAAGCGTAGAGAAGGGAGGGAATGACCGTGGCCGAGAAGACCTGAAGCTTCGTGCGGAGTTACAGACCAGGTAGCTTCCACACAGCGTTACGCAACCGATGAAAAGATATTGCCGCTCGACTGATTCGGAGTGAGACCTCTGCTGATAAACTGGAGCCGGTCATAAGCACACTGCCCAGGTATGGGAAACTCTCCACTCTCTCCACAACTGCCCCATCACCGATTGGGAGTTGTGGGGGTGGAGTGTCCGATGGTACAAAATACCCAGGCAGGTGCTTAGTTTTGGTGGGGCTGATGGTAAGGCCCCACCTCTTAGTGGCACGCTCCAGTCTCAGCAGCAGCGTCTCCAACTCCTCTTCTGAATGAGCAGCTATTACCAAATCATCGGCATACATAACGTGGTTGACCAATAGGGAGCCATCCCTTGATCGCGCCCGGGCGTCGATCAGCCTCCCATTATATCTGTACCAAATGGAAATTCCCCCGGTACAGCTATTGAAGGCTTCACGAACTACGCAGTCTAAATAGATGTTAAATAATGTGGGAGCCAGAGGACATCCCTGTCGCACCCCAAGGTGTACAGGGAAAGGCTCCGACTCCCGGCCACGTAGTTTTACCCGGGCCCGCTCACCATCATGAAGGTCCTTAATGATCGTGAGCAGAGGGTCAGGGACTCCGAAAGCACGAAGAACAACCCAGAGCCCAAGCCTACTGATGGTATCATAGGCCTTGACCAGGTAAATAAAGCAGAGATGTAGGTCTTGTTGGAATTCCCTACACCCCTGCTGTAGCAGACGGACAGAAAATATGGCATCTGTACAAGGACCGCCCTTTCCTGAAACCGCATTGGGGTTCCGCAAGCCTCTCCTCAGCGTGCCTAGCAAGGCGATGTTGAATAATCCTTGCCAGGACCTTTCCCGGCACACTGAGGAGTGAGATGCCCCTGTAGTTGTTACAGTCTGTGCGGTCCCCCTTCTTAAAGAGGGGGACCACCAGGGCACCCTTCCAATCCTGCGGTACCCGTCCAGTGGTCCAGACTGTTGTTATGATGTCATGTAGGGCAGTCTGTGCACAAACGCACACACGCACGCACACACGCACGCATGCACACGCACGCACGCACACACACACACACGCACACATGCACACACACGCACACACCCACACACACGCACGCACACACGCACGCATGCACACGCACGCACACACACACACACGCACACATGCACACACACGCACACACCCACACACACGCACGCACACACGCACACGCACGCACGCGCACGCACGCACGCACACATACACATACGCACATACACGCACACACCCACACGCACACACACACACGCACCGGGCGGCTATGCCCGCGCCTACCGGAGCTCGCCCTGTGCGGCACCCGCACTTGCGTGCTGGCACTCCCCTCGCCCTCGGCGCTGCAGGCTCGCACCTCCACCACGAGCGCCGTGCCACCACCACCACCACCGCCACCACCACCACCACCGCCACGACCCCCGACCGGCAAGGGGATCTCCACCCGCGTCTCGTTGGTGAGCAGCTCGCGGGCGCCCGCCTGTCCCAGCGAGCGGTATCGAACCTGTGAGCAGGCGGTGGACACGGGACACGTCACCCCCACCGCCCTACCTCGCCACCCTGCCTTCCCTGCTACGTCCCTGCTGGAAGCTGCAGAAGCTCCCAATCTTCGCTCGCTCTCTCGGCCTGTTCCTCGTCCTCCCTCCTCCTTGTGGTCAGTCACGTTCACGAGGTCGCGGGTTCGATGCCGAACCACCCCCCCCCCCCCTTGACGCCTGCACATTCGGAGTGTGCATCGCAGCGTGCACCTCGAGATTCATCCGCACCGTGCGCTGCCAATGGCGCTGATGGGAGGTGCGGGAATGGCGGGGGGGGGGTGGAGGGGGGGGGCAAGGTGAGGTGACCCGGCCCCACCTTGTGCCCCGGGGGGTGGAGGGGGGGGTGGAGGGGGGGGGGTGGAGGGGGGGGCAAGGTGACCCGGCCCCCACCTTGTAGCCGGTGACGGCGGACTCGTTGTCGAGAGGGGCGACGTGCTCCCAGCTGAGGGTCACGTGCACGCCGTCCGTCCGCCACTGGGTGATTCTGGGCGGCTTGCTCGGAGCTGCGACGGGCGAACCGGGGGGGAGTGGGGGGGAAGTGGGGGGGTTATGGGGGGTGGGGGGGGGGCTACGCCGAGACCTCTCACTCGGGTCGCCTTCGCCGCCGTCGGCTGAACGAGGACGAGAATTCTCGCGTCTGTACGGCACGGAGTCGGTTAACTGTGTGGGTGAGTGGGAGGGTGAGTGGGTGGGTGAGTGGGTGGGTGAGTGGGTGAGTGGGAGGGTGAGTGGGTGGGTGAGTGGGTGGGTGAGTGGGTGAGTGGGAGGGTGAGTGGGTGGGTGAGTGGATGAGTGGGAGGGTGAGTGGGTGGGTGAGTGGGTGAGTGGGAGGGTGAGTGGGTGGGTGAGTGGGTGAGTGGGAGGGTGAGTGGGAGGGTGAGTGGGTGGGTGAGTGGGTGAGTGGGAGGGTGAGTGGGTGGGTGAGTGGGTGAGTGGGAGGGTGAGTGGTAGGTGAGTGGGTGAGTGGGTGAGTGAGTGGGAGGGTGAGTGGGTGGGTGAGTGGGAGGGTGGGTGGGTGAGTGGGAGGGTGAGTGGGTGGGTGAGTGGGAGGGTGAGTGGGTGGGTGAGTGGGTGGGTGAATGGGTGAGTGGGTGGGTGAGTGGGTGGGTGAGTGGGTAGGTGAGTGGGTGGTGAGTGGGAGGGTGAGTGGGTGGGTGGGTGGGTGAGTGGGTGAGTGGGTGGATGGGTGGGTGAGTGGGAGGGTGGGTGAGTGGGTGGGTGGGTGAGTGGGTGGGTGGGTGAGTGGGTGGGTGGGTGAATGGGTGAGTGGGTGGGTGAGTGGGAGGGTGGGTGAGTGGGTGGGTGGGTGAGTGGGAGGATGGGTGGGTGAGTGAGTGAGTGGGTGGGTGGGTGGGTGAGTGAGTGGGAGGGTGGGTGAGTGGGAGGGTGGGTGAGTGGGAGGGTGAGTGGGTGAGTGGGTGAGTGGGAGGGTGGGTGAGTGGAGGGTGAGTGGGTGGGTGAGTGGGTGGGTGAGTGGGTGGGAGGGTGAGTGAGTGGGAGGGTGAGTGAGTGGGAGGGTGGGTGAGTGGGAGGGTGGGTGAGTGGGAGGGTGAGTGGGTGGGTGAGTGGGTGGGTGAGTGAGTGGGTTGGTGGGTGAGTGGGAGGGTGAGTGGGTGAGTGAGTGAGTGGGAGGGTGGGTGGGTGAGTGGGTGAGTGGGAGGGTGAGTGAGTGGGAGGGTGGGTGAGTGGGAGGGTGAGTGGGTGAGTGGGTGGGTGAGTGGGTGGGTGAGTGAGTGAGTGGGTGGGTGAGTGGGAGGGTGAGTGGGTGGGTGGGTGAGTGGGAGGGTGGGTGAGTGGGAGGGTGGGTGGGTGAGTGGGTGAGGAGGGTGGGTGAGTGGGTGAGGAGGGTGGTGAGTGGGTGAGGAGGGTGGGTGAGTGGGTGAGGAGGGTGGGTGAGTGGGTGGGTGAATGGGTGGGTGGGTGGGTGAATGGGTGGGTGGGTGGGTGGGTGAGCGGGTGAGTGAGTGGGTGAGTTGGTGGGTGAGTGATTGGGTAGGTGAGTAATTGGGTGGATGAGTGATTGGGAGGGTGGGTGAGTAAGTGAAAAGGGGTCGTCTCATGGATAGATTCGTCCGCACCGCAGGAACCTTGAGTTCCCACCACTGGCTCTGCAGGCGCCTGTAAACGCTCACGTGACCAGGCATCCACGCCGACGCGAGGTGTAACACAGTGAGTCACGTGGTGTAACCCACGTGGTGTAACACAGTGAGTCACGTGGTGTAACGCACGTGGTGTAACACAGTGAGTCACGTGATGTAACGCACGTGGTGTAACACATTGAGTCACGTGGTGTAACGCACGTGGTGTAACACGGTGAGTCGCGTGGTCTAACCCACGTGGTGTAACACGGTGAGTCGCGTGGTGTAACCCACGTGCTTTCCTAGTTGTGACCAGGCTCGCCGCGCCGGAAGGCCCCGTCCCGGCGCTGTTGAAGGCCTGGACCGTCACCTCGTACTCCGTGTGCTCGCGAAGGCCCAGCAGGCGGACGTGGGCCTTGGCACCGCCCGGCGTCCTCAGCCGGGCTATGGCGCCCTCCGGCGCGTCCACGCTTCGCCGGTACGCCACCTGACGATGGTGGGGCGACAGGAGGTACGGGGTGGGACGAAGGTGACGCGAGATCGTCCAGGAACTTCCACCGTCAATCAGAGGTCGCAAACGGGTTTTGATTCCTTACCCGTACCCGTACCCGGCTGCACCAGGGTCGCAAATGGTTACCCGTACCCGTACCCGGCCGGGTACGGGTACTCGTTCCCTACCCGTACCCTACCCGAAATGAGTGACAAACGGTGACTCACCAGTGACTCACGGCCTACCCGTACCCAGCCGCACCAGGGTCGAAAACGGGTACCCGTACCCGGCCGTACCCGTACCCTACCCGTACCCGGCCGGGTACGGGTAGGGTATGGGTATCGGGTACCCGATTGCGACCTCTGGGATGAAGCCATGTTGCAGGCACGGGTGGGTTGATTCTAGGAACTTGAATTGTGAGAAGAGACAAGACGTTGGGAAATGAGTGACAAACGGTGACTCACCAGTGACTCACGGCCTACCTGTACCCGTACCCGGCCGCACCAGGGTCGCAAACGGGTACCCGTACCCGGGTACGGGTAGCCGGGTATCGGGTAGGGTACGGGTATCGGGTACCCGGTTGCGACCTCTGCCGTCAATACGCGAACTCCGGCCAGCGGCTGTTGGCCACTCGCGGGCCAAACGGCGGTCGCCGCATCGTCGCGGTGACCGCCGTTGCTGCTCCTGTGGCCGTCTGGAACGCTTCTTCCTTCCGATTTGAGAAAGCCACTGGGAGCTACGGTGCACTTTTACATCATCGTCGTTTAGATTGACGAGTGAGGGTGGGTGGACGAGTGGAGGTGGGTGGACGTGTGAGGGTGGGTGGACGAGTGGAGGTGGGTGGACGAGTGTGGGTGGGTGGACGAGTCGGGGTGGGTGGACGAGTGAGGGTGGGTGGACGAGTGGGGTGGGTGGACGAGAGGTGGTGGAGTGAGGGTGGGTGGACGAGTGTGGGTGGGTGGACGAGTGGGGGTGGGTGGACGAGTGAGGGTGGGTGGACGAGTGGAGGTTGGTGGACGTGTGAGGGTGGGTGGATGAGTGGAGGTGGGTGGACGAGTGTGGGTGGGTGGACGAGTGGAGGTTGGTGGACGAGTGAGGGTGGGTGGACGAGTGGAGGTTGGTGGACGTGTGAGGGTGGGTGGACGAGTGGAGGTGGGTGGACGAGTGTGGGTGGGTGGACGAGTGGAGGTTGGTGGACGAGTGAGGGTGGGTGGACGAGTGAAGGTTGGTGGACGTGTGAGGGTGGGTGGACGAGTGGAGGTGGGTGGACGAGTGTGGGTGGGTGGACGAGTGGGGGTGGGTGGACGAGTGGGGTGGGTGGACGAGTGAGGTTAGTGGACGAGTGGGGTGGGTGGACGAGTGAGGGTTGGTGGACGAGTGGGATGGGTGGACGAGTGAGGGTTGGTGGACGAGTGGAGGTGGGTGGACGAGTGAGGGTTGGTGGACGAGTCGGGTGGGTGGACGAGTGAGGGTTGGTGGACGAATCGGGGTGGGTGGACGAGTGGGGTGGGTGGACGAGTGAGGGTTGGTGGACGAGTCGGGGTGGGTGGACCTGTGAGGGTGGGTGGACGAGTCAGGGTTGGTGGACGAGTGGGGTGGGTGGACGAGTAGGGGTGGGTGGACGAGTGGGGGTGGGTGGACGAGTGGAGGTGGGTGGACATGTGAGGGTGGGTGCTCGAGTGGGGGTGGGTGGACGAGTGAGAGTAGGTGGACACGTGAAGGTAGGTGGTCGAGCATGAGGGTAGGTGGACGATCGTGAGTAGGTGGACGTGCCGAGACCTCATAGCCGTGGATGCGCTGTTCGCTGATCAGGGCGGCTGGAAGCGGTTGCCAGGCGATGTCCACCTCCGATGACGACAGGGCCCTCGCGCGCACGCCCACAGGTGCCACGATGGGTGCTGTCGTGAATAAATACAATCGACAACGCAAATGTTAATCATAATAAAATCAACGAGACCATTTCCACAATCGATCTGTGGGGGTTAAAATTTTTTTTTTTGCCGGCGTCAAGATGATTCAAACAGAGGAGGCTTTCATCGTAAAAGGTTGTTTTTATGTTGATAATACAGTAAAACCTTGGATTGCGAGTAACTTGGTCTGCGAGTGTTTTGCAAGACGAGCAAAACATTTAAGTACATTTTAATTTGATAAACGAGCGAGGTCTTGCAATACGAGTAGTGGGTGTATACGCTTTGTCTGCCGAGCGTCACGTGATCACAACTGAGACACGAGTGCTTTGATATACGAGTGCTTTGGATTACAAACACGTTTACGGAACGAATTATGCTCGCAATGCAAAGTTTTACTGTAGAGGTTTTTAAATCCTTTATATTAAGTTAGCTTGCTTGCTTAGGACCGTGCAGATCTTTCGGTCGTTTTTAACCCACTTCCCGTGATCCAATCGAGCTGACATTTTCCACACAGACTCGTTGTGCGTAACAATTAATGTTCGTTAAAAAAAATTTCCAAAATGTTACATTTTTTAGGACTAAAATATTATATTTAATTACCAATTGCTTAATGGTGCAATGCAATCATCTGACCCATAGGTGACAGCCATCTCAATCCAGAGGACGAGAGGACTCTAGCCGCCACACATATAAAGGATTTATAGTGAAAAACTTTGTTTTTACTGGTTATACTTATATTTGGTTTAGATCGTGATCTATTATTGGGCGATATTGTGTTCAATGTTTTGTTGGTGTTGTTTCAGGTGATTCTCTACCTCCGTTAGTTCTCGTCAGCCCCCCCCCCGATCACCCACCGCTAAACTCCTCACCCCGACACTCACCACGTCGCCCCCTACTCATCCCCCCCCAGCCACCACCGCTAAGGGGCCGTCCATAAATGACGTCACGCGATTTTGGAGGATTTTTTACCCCCCCCCCCCCCCCCTTCGTCACACGGCGTCACAAAAAGTCAGCCCCCCCCACCCCTTCTCATATGACGTCACAAAGTTCTGCCCCCCCCCCCCCAAATAATATAAAACATGCTTCAAATCGCGTTAAACTATTGTCATTGTAGTGCGTATTTAATGTGGCGCTGCACTCTGATGTTGTAGGAGAAAACGTTTATTAAAAAGTCGATTTAATTAAGTAGAACGTGTTGTCTATATGTATTTAAAGTTGCGCATTTTTATGTGACGTCACGTTTCTCAACCCCCCCCCCCCAGGTGCGTGACGTCATCTACGGACGGCCCCCCTAACTCCTCACCCTTCCACTCAAGTTCAAGTGCATGTATTAGGTATAGCCCTGTGAGCCATTCGGCTCTTGAATCGGGTGCAACCGCAACAAACAAAAAACAAAAACATGAACAAAAAAGACATCTTCAAATGAATATGTGACTAAGTGCAAACAGAAAATCCAAGAAAAGACAGCAAAATATTGCAGAAAAAATCACCGTACACCAACGCTGTGTGCAAAAATCCCAGTGGGATGCAAGTCAAACAACAACAACAACCACAAGACAACTTAGATTAAGGCCATCAGTCTTACTCTGTACTACAACAAACAAACATGGCCAAACCAATACACTTTTCGAAATCACCAAAATAAAGCCATAAAAGCAATGAAACAGCAGTGATCATAGGAACTAGGAACTGTGACGGAATAAACGACAAACAACATGTACTACCAAAACCCTGCAGCCATACCCCCCACCTCCACCTCCCCCGTCACCTCTCTCGGCCGAGTGCACCAGCGTGGCGTTGCCGAATGGGCCCTCGCCGGCGCCGTTGAAGGCCCGGATCCGCACGAGGAAGGCCGTGAAGGGCCGCGCTGCGTCACCGTCGGAGCGGCGGTGCGAGTAGCGCGACGCGTTCCACGCGGGGGACCGTCACGTGGCGCCAGAGGGTCGCGGTGGCGTTCTCACGGAACGCAACAACGTAGCCCAGGCTGGGCCCGAAGTGCAGGCGGCGCTCCACGGGCTGGGTGGGGGAGTGGGGGGGGTTAGTAGGGGGTTAGTAGGGGAGGGAGTTAGTAGGGGAGGGGATTAGTAGGGTAGGGGGTGAGTAGGGTAGGAAATTAGTAGGGTAGGGGATTAATAGGGGAGGAGGTCAGTAGGGGATGGGGTGAGTAGGGTAGGGGGTTAGTAGGGTATTAGGGTAGGGGATTAATAGGGGAGTAGGTTAGTAGGGTAGGAGGTTAGTAGGGGAGGAAGTTAGTAGGGTTAGTAGGGTAGGGGGGTTAGTAGGGTAGGGGGTTAGTAGGGTAGGGGGTTAGTAGGGTAGGGGTTTAGTAGGGTAGGGGGTTAGTAGGGTAGGGGTTTAGTAGGGGAGGGGGTTAGTAGGGTAGGAAGTTAGTAGGGTTAGTAGGGTAGGGGGTTAGTAGGGTAGGGGGTTAGTAGGGTAGGGGTTTAGTAGGGTAGGGGGTTAGTAGGGGAGGGGTTAGTAGGGTAGGAAGTTAGTAGGGTTAGTAGGGTAGGGGATAATAAAGGAGTAGGTTATTAGGGTATGGGATTCATAGGGGAGGAAATTAGTAGGGAAGGGGGTTAGTAGGGTAGGAAGTTAGTAGGGTAGGGGGTTAGTAGGGTAGGAAGTTAGTAGGGTAGGGGATTAATAGGGGAGTAGGTTAGTAGGATAGGAGGTTAGTAGGGGAGGAAGTTTGTAGGGTAGGGGGTTAGTAGGATAGGAGGTTAGTAGGGGAGAAAGTTAGTAGGGGAGGAGGTTAGTAGGGGAGGGGGTTAGTAGGGGAGGGGGTTAGTAGGGTAGGGGATTAATAGGGTAGTAGGTTAGTAGTATAGGAGGTTAGTAGGGGAGAAAGTTAGTAGGGGAGGAGGTTAGTAGGGGAGGGGGTTAGTAGGGGAGGGGGTTAGTAGGATAGGGGATTAATAGGGGAAGAGATTCGTAGAAGGGACACAATTGACGGCGGTCACCTTCCAGGTGATGACGAGTTCCGGATGACTTCCTCCTCCCCCAGACAGCCCCTCGGGGATGACCACGGGAGCTGTAGAGAGACGGGGGGGGGTGGGGGGGGGGGTGGGGGGGTGGGGGGGGTGGAGGTCGTCAGCGTCTCGGTTCGGCTGAGATTTGTTTCACAACGAGATGGAAACCCTCCCGGCGAGAGCCAGATTCCAGACGGTGATGTGTGGCCTGGTCTTCCGCGCTAGCTAGTACGTCTTGGAAGAGGTTGGGAGTTACACCCACGCACGCTTTACCCCACCACCACCACCACCACGTGGCCCTCACCGATCATCGGCTAAACCATGGTGAACCCACCAGCGGATGGAGTCGAACCGGTGCCTTCTGGATGACGAGTCCAGCGCGCTGCTGACCGTTACTTCATAGCGGCCGAATCTTAACCCTTTCCCATTCCGATGACGTGCATGTGCACGTGGGTTCCCAGAGGCTTTCTGAT
This sequence comes from Lethenteron reissneri, assembly GCF_015708825.2. Lineage (NCBI taxonomy): Eukaryota > Metazoa > Chordata > Hyperoartia > Petromyzontiformes > Petromyzontidae > Lethenteron > Lethenteron reissneri. Next base: position 7,885,459 of record NC_083845.1, read on the forward strand.
ATTGGACAGAAGAGCGTTCCAGACGGACGCAGATGCAGCGCGTCTCGAAGCGCCCTGGCAGTCGCAAGTGATACCTCAACGAAGGGGCTCTTCACCATTACGTGGACATTCATAGTAGCAGCCAAATACTCAAAACAATCTCGCCTCCAAACAAGAGCCAACAGTAAATATAGAATTGAAGCTTTCGTGACTGCAGATGTCGCTCTGTGTGTGTGCCCTCGCTATGTGTTTTACCCCAATTCCACCTGGTGATGAGCGCTTGTGTTGCGTTCGAAACGTCGTGATTTATTTTAATCTAATTTTATTTTTCTTCTTGGTTCTTTCGGTAAAGTCACGTAGAAGGGAAGTAATAAAATAATAAAAATGAAACATAATACAACAATTCTCAGTGACAATTCTCAGTGAGAATTGTTTTATGTTTTATTTTTATTATTTTATTACTTCCCTTCTACGTGACTTTACCGAAAGAACCAAGAAGATGAATCCCTGCAGTCACGAAAGCTTTAAATCGAAATTTAATTTTATTTTATTTATATTTTATTTCCACATACGTGACTTTACCGAAAAAAACAATGAGTAAGAGCCAACAGCTCAGTATGGTTTTAAAACATATATATATTAAACCTAGCTCACAAAAAACTAAAATAGTGTAACAATAACCTCTGTGTGTGTACGTTTGAAGATGGGGGAGCGATTGTGTAGCGGTTAGCGCGCTGCACTGCAACCCGGCGAGCCTAGTTCAATTCCAACTCACGGACAGCACCAACACTGGTGACGATTATCTGAAACAGTCCTGGGCCTCTCCTAGGTCGACTCAACCTCAAATGAGTACCTGGTGCGGTGCGTAAACATCGCCACGGGGGAGACAAAGGCGGCCGGGTGCGGTGCTGGCCACCCACCCCCTCGTGTGCCGTGCCGGCCTTCATAGGTGCTACTCCGCTAGCAGCACTTGCCCCTACAGTCTGTCAAGTCTATAGGGGGATCTTGTCTGTTTCCATTTATATTTGTATTATTTATTGTTTCCCTTCTACGTGACGCAAGCAGCCGTCCTCAGGTGAAGAACAGGTCTGTCGGAAAGACAGCGTCTGAATGAAAACCACCAGGCTTGGCAGCGTATATTTAAGCTGGGTTGGAGGGGGCTGAAACGTCGTGAGAATTATTTTATTATGTTTTTTTAAATTATTTTATTGTTTCCCTTCTACGTGACTTTACCGAAAGAACTAAGAACATGAATCCCTGCAGTCACGAAAGCTTTAAATCAAAAGTGTTCTATCTCAAGAGAATCTTCAAACGGGACGTTTTGTCTCAAGGAACTGTCAAAATGAGAGGTTCTATCCCAAGTCAGTGTCACGTCTCAAGGAACTCTTCGAACGAGACGTTTGGCCTCAGACGTTCCGTGTCAAAACAAAGGCGGTGCCCTAGAGCGAGCGATGGACGTGACTGGGGCGGCGGCAGTGGCGGCGATGGTGGTGGCGGTGGCGGTGGTGGGACGGGGGAGGGAGGGGGGGGGAGCAACCGGTGGGGAGGGTGTGGAGGAACCCCGAGGAGGCGCTGGGCGCGCCGTCCCCGTGTGCGTTGCTGGAGACCACGCGGAACTCCGCCTCCGTCCAAGGGGTCAGCCCCGTGACCCGGGCACCGTTCCTGTCGGCCGCGATGATCGCCGGCTCTGTGAATGTACAACAATCCCCCCATCAATTTGAAGCTTTCGTGACTGCAGGGATTCATCTTCTTGGTTCTTTCGGTAAAGTCACGTAGAATGGAAATGATAAAGTAATAAAAATAAAACATAATAAAATAATTCTCGCGACGTTTCGGCCTGAGTCTGAATTACTCTGTCTCCTCGACAGACCTGTTCTCCACCTGAGGACGGCTACTTGCGTTGTGGCCGAAACGTCGTGAGAATTATTTTATTATGTTTTATTTTTATTATTTTATTATTTCCATTCTACGTGACTTTACCGAAAGAACCAAGAAGATGAATCCCCCCATCCCCGCACGTGAGCACGACTGGACATGTTACGCAGCCATTGCCGGGCACGTGACAACATGCGAGTTGGTGGTGGTGGTGGTGATCCGTGAGAGCGAACCGGCTCGCCGCACCTCCCTCACCGGTCGTGGCGGTCGCCCAGCGGCCGCAGTGGCCGCAGCGGCTCTCCACCCTGTGGGCCGTCACGGGGCTGTAGTTGTCAAAGCCGGGGACCCAAGACAGGGAGACCGAGGTGGTGGTCACGTCTGTCGCCACCACGGACCGCGGGCGGGTCCGGAGGGCCTGATGAGACACGGGGGGAGGGCGGGGGGATGTCTCGCGTTCAACGTCCGGCAAACGTTCGACGTCTCATTCTCGAGTTTCAAGTCGATGTCCGGTGCGCGCGTGCGTGTACGCGAGGATTGGTGCGCCTGATCTTAGACACTATTAGCGTGGTTGGGCTACGTACGGTGTGAAAGAAGTTCAACATATATACATACTGCCCATAGACTCAACACTATCCATAGACTTAACACTGAGCATAGACTCAACACTGAGCATAGACTCAACACTACCCATAGACTCAACACTGCCCATAGACTCAACACTACCCATAGACTCAACACTGCCCATAGACTCAACCTACCCATAGACTCAACGCCCATAGACTCAACACTACCCATAGACTCATCACTGCCCATACTCAACACTACCCATAGACTCATCACTACCATAGACTCAACACTGCCCATAGACTCAACACTACCATAGACTCACACTGCCCATAGACTCACATACCATAGACTCACACTACCCATAGACTCATCACTGCCCATAGACTCAACACTACCCATAGACTCAACACTGCCCATAGACTCAACAACCATAGACTCAACTCACTACCCATAGACATCAATGCCCATAGACTCAACACTACCCATAGACTCAAAACTGCATAGACTCAACACTAACCATAGACTCAACACTACCATAGATCACATGCCCATAGACTCAACACTACCCATAGACTCAACACTGCCCATAGCTCAACACTGCCCAGAGAACCACTAACCATAGACTCAACACTGCCTAGACTCAACACTGCCATAGACTCAACCTGCCCATAGACTCAACACTGCCCATAGATCAACATACCCATGATCAACATACCCATAGACAACACTACCCCATAGACTCAACACTGCCCATAGATTTCAACACTGCCCATAGACTCAACACTGCCTATAGACTCAACACTACCCATAGATTCAACACTACCCATAGACTCAACACTCCCCATAGACTAACACTGCCCATAGACTCAACACTGCCCATAGACTCAACGCTGCCCATAGACTCAACGCTGCCCATAGACTCAACACTGCCCATAGACTCAACACTACCCATAGATTCAACACTACCCATAGACTAACACTACCCACAGACTCAACACTGCCCATAGATTCAACACTGCCCATAGACTCAACACTACCCATAGACTCAACACTGCCCATAGACTCAACACTGCCCATAGACCCAACACTGCCCATAGACTAACACTACCCATAGACTCAACACTGCCCATAGACTCAACACTGCCCATAGACTCAACACTGCCCATAGACTCAACACTGCCCATAGACTCAACACTACCCATAATTCAACACTACCCCATAGACTAACACTACCCACAGACTCAACACTGCCCATAGATTCAACACTGCCCATAGACTCAACACTGCCTATAGACTCAACACTACCCATAGATTCAACACTACCCATAGACTCAACACTCCCCATAGACTAACACTGCCCATAGACTAACACTACCCATAGACTCAACACTCCCCATATACTCAACACTACCCATAGACTCATCACTGCCCATAGACTCAACACTACCCATAGACTCATCACTACCCATAGACTCAACACTGCCCATAGACTCAACACTACCCATAGACTCATCACTGCCCATAGACTCAACACTACCCATAGACTCATCACTACCCATAGACTCATCACTGCCCATAGACTCAACACTACCCATAGACTCAACACTGCCCATAGACTCAACACTAACCATAGACTCAACACTACCCATAGACTCATCACTGCCCATAGACTCAACACTACCCATAGACTCATCACTACCCATAGACTCATCACTGCCCACAGACTCAACACTACCCATAGACTCAACACTGCCCATAGACTCAACACTAACCATAGACTCAACACTACCCATAGACTCATCACTGCCCATAGACTCAACACTACCCATAGACTCAACACTGCCCATAGACTCAACACTAACCATAGACTCAACACTACCCATAGACTCAACACTGCCCATAGACTCAACACTACCCATAGACTCAACACTGCCCATAGGCTCAACACTGCCCATAGACTAACACTACCCATAGACTCAACACTGCCCATAGACTCAACACTGCCCATAGACTCAACGCTGCCCATAGACTCAACACTGCCCCATAGACTCAACACTACCCATAGATTCAACACTACCCATAGACTAACACTACCCACAGACTCAACACTGCCATAGATTCAACACTGCCCATAGACTCAACACTGCCTATAGACTCAACACTACCCATAGATTCACACTACCCATAGACTCAACACTCCCCATAGACTAACACTGCCCATAGACTCAACACTGCCCATAGACTCAACGCTGCCCATAGACTCAACGCTGCCCATAGACTCAACACTGCCCATAGACTCAACACTACCCATAGATTCAACACTACCCATAGACTAACACTACCCACAGACTCAACACTGCCCATAGATTCAACACTGCCCATAGACTCAACACTACCCATAGACTCAACACTGCCCATAGACTCAACACTGCCCATAGACCCAACACTGCCCATAGACTAACACTACCCATAGACTCAACACTGCCCATAGACTCAACACTGCCCATAGACTCAACACTGCCCATAGACTCAACACTGCCCATAGACTCAACACTACCCATAGATTCAACACTACCCATAGACTAACACTACCCACAGACTCAACACTGCCCATAGATTCAACACTGCCCATAGACTCAACACTGCCTATAGACTCAACACTACCCATAGATTCAACACTACCCATAGACTCAACACTCCCCATAGACTAACACTGCCATAGGACTAACACTACCCATAGACTCAACACTCCCCATATACTCAACACTACCCATAGACTCATCACTGCCCATAGACTCAACACTACCCATAGACTCATCACTACCCATAGACTCAACACTGCCCATAGACTCAACACTACCCATAGACTCATCACTGCCCATAGACTCAACACTACCCATAGACTCATCACTACCCATAGACTCATCACTGCCCATAGACTCAACACTACCCATAGACTCAACACTGCCCATAGACTCAACACTAACCATAGACTCAACACTACCCATAGACTCATCACTGCCCATAGACTCAACACTACCCATAGACTCAACACTGCCCATAGACTCAACACTAACCATAGACTTGTAGGGCTGTTACAGAGGGGCTGTTTGTGTAGGGCTGTTTGCATAGGAGCTAACGGATAACAAACACAGTGGGCGGGGACTCCGCCAGTACACGGGGTGGTGCCCGCAACGACGTCCGCACCGGACGGCGTGAGGGGGGTTGTGATCCTCTAGGGGGGTATAAAAAGGGATGAGCCAGAGAGCTCGGGGTTCAGTCTTAGAGTAATTAGGGGAAGACGGAAGACCGACCAGATAGGCCCTGGACTCCCCCTGGGACGCCGCCCTTATCAGGGCAGCGCAGGCTGGAGCCAGTGGCGTGGTCCCGTGAACCAGAGTTAGTACTCTGGGACTCCGGGTACCGTAGCCCGACTGACCAGTGTCGGGCCAGACAGCCTCCCCTAGCCCGTAAGTGGAGGACTCGGGGTAGGAAGGATAGCTAGAGGTGTATCCCCAGTTATACGGGTGAGGGGGCCGATACACCCCTCTAGTACTGTACGACCATTGTGTAAATAAACACGTGTGCCTTACAACGGTGTCCAAGCGTCTTCAAGAGTACTTCAGACTCAACACTACCCATAGACTCAACACTGCCCATAGACTCAACACTACCCATAGACTCATCACTGCCCATAGACTCAACACTACCCATAGACTCAACACTGCCCATAGACTCAACACTAACCATAGACTCAACACTACCCATAGACTCAACACTGCCCATAGACTCAACACTACCCATAGACTCAACACTGCCCATAGGCTCAACACTGCCCATAGACCCAACACTGCCCATAGACTAACACTACCCATAGACTCAACACTGCCCATAGACTCAACACTGCCCATAGACTAACACTACCCATAGACTCATCACTGCCCATAGACTCAACACTACCCATAGATTCAACACTACCCATAGACTAACACTGCCCATAGACTCAACACTACCAATAGACTCATCACTGCCCATAGACTCAACACTACCCATAGACTCATCACTACCCATAGACTCATCACTGCCCATAGACTCAACACTGCCCATAGACTCAACACTGCCCATAGACTCAACACTAACCATAGACTCAACACTACCCATAGACTCAACACTGCCCATAGACTCAACACTACCCATAGACTAACACTACCCATAGACTCAACACTGCCCATAGACTCAACACTACCCATAGATTCAACACTACCCATAGACTAACACTACCCACAGACTCAACACTGCCCATAGATTCAACACTGCCCATAGATTCAACACTACCCATAGACTCAACACTGTCCTCTCTGCCCTGTGAGTGGCCCTCTCTGGGGCGACGGTGAGCGTCTTGCCGGTGACGTTGAGCCACGTGGAGGCCGTGGCACTGTCCACGTCTGTGCGCGCCGTGCAGGCGTAGGGCCCCGAGTCGGCGGGGCTCACCGGCTTCAGCACCAGATCGGACGCGGAGCTCCCCTGCCGCACAAAGACAAAGATCCCCCGTGTAGCCTCTCACGTTGGGGGGCACGCGAGAGGGTGGGTGGTCGGCACCACCACGCCTTGGCTGCCTTCGAATCCTCGGTGCTGATTCTTTAGACAATTCACGACCGCAGTTGCCCCTTTCTGCTGCCCCCTGCCACTGCCACCGCTGCTGCTGCCCACTGCTGCTGCCCACTGCTGCTGCCCCTGCTACTGCCCACTGTTGTGGAGTGGCTCATGCAGCCAGCTATGGCTGCAGCGTTTCGGTAGTACATGTTGTTTATGCCATTGTGAAAATTCCGTCACAGTTCCTATGATCACTGTTTCATTGCTTTCATGGCTTTATTTTGGTGATTTCGAAAAGTGTATTGGTTTGGCCATGTTTGTTTGTTGTAGTACAGAGTTAGACTGATGGCCTTAATATAAGTTGTCTTGTGGTTGTTGTTGTTGTTGTTTGACTTGCATTCCACTGGGATTTGTGCACACAGCGTTAGTGTACGGTGCTTTTTTCTGCAATATTTTGCTGTCTTTTCTTGGATTTTCTGTTTGCACTTAGTCACATATTCACTTTAAGATGTTTTTTGGTTCATGTTTTTTGTTTTTTATTTGTTGCGGTTGCACCCGATTCAAGAGCCGAATGGCTCACAGGGCTATACCTAATATATGAACTTGAACTTGAGGATGCTCACTGCTGCCGCTGCCCACTGCCACTACCTCCTGCAGCTTGCCCACTGCTGCCCCCGCTACCCCTTCCGCTGCCCACAGCTACAGCTCACTTCTGCCCCCCCCCCCCAACGCCGCCGCTCACCACCACCCATGCCCTGTCACGGCTCACCATGCCCCTGCCACAGCTCACCATGCCCTGCCACAGCTCACCATGCCCCTGTCACGGCTCACCATGCCCTGCCACAGCTCACCATGCCCTGTCACGGCTCACCATGCCACAGCTCACCATGCCCTGCCACAGCTCACCATGCCCTGCCACAGCTCACCATGCCCTGCCACAGCTCACCATGCCCTGCCACGGCTCACCATGCCCTGCCACGGCTCACCATGCCCTGTCACGGCTCACCATGCCCTGTCACGGCTCACCATGCCCTGCCACGGCTCACCATGCCACAGCTCACCATGCCCTGCCACAGCTCACCATGCCCTGCCACAGCTCACCATGCCCTGCCACAGCTCACCATGCCCTGCCACGGCTCACCATGCCCTGCCACAGCTCACCATGCCCCTGCCACAGCTCACCATGCCCCTGCCACGGCTCACCATGCCCTGCCACGGCTCACCATGCCCTGCCACGGCTCACCATGCCCTGTCACGGCTCACCATGCCCTGTCACGGCTCACCATGCCCTGCCACGGCTCACCATGCCACAGCTCACCATGCCCTGCCACAGCTCACCATGCCCTGCCACAGCTCACCATGCCCTGCCACGGCTCACCATGCCCTGTCACGGCTCACCATGCCACAGCTCACCATGCCCCTGCCACAGCTCACCATGCCCCTGCCACAGCTCACCATGCCCTGTCACGGCTCACCATGCCCTGCCACGGCTCACCATGCCACAGCTCACCATGCCCTGCCACGGCTCACCATGCCCCTGCCACGGCTCATCATGCCACGGCTCACCATGCCCTGCCACAGCTCACCATGCCCCTGCCACAGCTCACCATGCCCTGTCACGGCTCACCATGCCCTGCCACGGCTCACCATGCCACAGCTCACCATGCCCTGCCACGGCTCACCATGCCACAGCTCACCATGCCCTGCCACAGCTCACCATGCCCTGCCACGGCTCACCATGCCCTGCCACAGCTCACCATGCCCTGCCACAGCTCACCATGCCCGCGTGCGTGAACTGCTCCCTCCTGCCGCTGCCTCCGAGGTGGTGTTCGCCGCGGCTCCACAGGAAGGCGACGCGGAGCGAGGGGTCGTGGGAGGCGCGGCACGACAACACCGCCCGGTGGCCGAACGCCACCAGCCCCCCGCTGGGGGCAGCCGTGATGCGGGTCGCCTCTGCAATGTTTTTTTTTTCAAATTATCATCAATTATATTTTTTTCTGTTATCATCAATGATTTTTATTTTGTATTATCATCAATGATTTTTATTTTGTATTATCATAAATTATATTTACTTTATCTTATCATCAATGGTATTTATTTTATATTATCATAACTTATAATTATTTTATATTATCTTCAATATTTATTTTATATTGTCATCAATGGTATTTATTTAATATGATATAAATTATAATTATTTTATATTATCATCAATATTTATTTAATATTATCATACATTATATTTATTTTATATTATCATAAATTATAATTATTTTATATTATCATCAATATTTATTTTCAAATTATCATCAATTATATTTGTTTTATATTATCATCAATGATTTTTATTTTGTATTATCATCAATTATATTTATTTCATATTATCATCAATGGTATTTATTTTATATTATCATCAATGGTATTTATTTTATATTATCATAACTTATAATTATTTTATATTATCATCAATATTTATTTTATATTGTCATCAATGGTATTTATTTAATATGATATAAATTATAATTATTTTATATTATCATCAATATTTATTTAATATTATCATACATTATATTTATTTTATATTATCATAAATTATAATTATTTTATATTATCATCAATATTTGTTTTCAAATTATCATCAATTATATTTGTTTTATATTATCATCAATTATTTTTATTTTGTATTATCATCAATTATATTTATTTCATATTATCATCAATGGTATTTATTTAATAGTATCATAAATTATAATTATTTTATATTATCATCAATATTTATTTAATATAATCATAATTTGTATTTATTTTATATTATCATCAATGATATTTGCTTTATATTATCATCAATGATTTTTATTTTGCATTATCATCAATGGTATTTATTTTATATTATCATAAATTATATTTACTTTATCTTTTCATCAATGGTATTTATTTTATATTATCATAAATTATATTTATTTTATATCATCATCAATTACTTTTACTTCGGTAAAGTCACGTAGAAGGGAAATAACAAAATAATAAAAATAAAACACAATAAAATACAATTCTCACGACGTTTTGGCCACAACGCAAGCAGCCGTCCTCAGGTGAAGAACAGGGCTGTCGGAACAGGGCTGTCGGAACAGGGCTGTCGGAACAGGTCTGTCGGAACAGCGCTGTCGGAACCGGACTGTAGGAACAGGTCTGTCGGAACAGGGCTTTCGGAACAGGGCTGTCGGAAGAGGGCTGTCGGAACAGGTCTGTCGGAACAGGTCTGTCGGAACAGGTCTGTCGGAACAGGGCTTTCGGAACAGGGCTGTCGGAACAGGGCTGTCGGAACAGGGCTGTCGGAACAGGTCTGTCGGAACAGGGCTGTCGGAACAGGTCGGTCAGAATAGGTCTGTCGGAACAGGTCTGTCGGAACAGGTCTGTCGGAACAGGGCTGTCGGAACAGGGCTATCGGAACAGGGCTGTTGGAACAGGTCTGTCGGAACAGGGCTGTCGGAACAGGTCGGTCGGAATAGGTCTGTCGGAACAGGTCTGTCGGAACAGGTCTGTCGGAACAGGGCTGTCGGAACAGGTCTGTCGGAACAGGGCTGTCGGAACAGGTTTGTCGGAACAGGTCTGTCGGAACAGGTCTGTCGGAACAGGGCTGTCGGAACAGGTCTGTCGGAACAGGGCTGTCGGAACAGGTCTGTCGGAACAGGTCTGTCGGAACAGGGCTATCGGAACAGGGCTGTCGGAACAGGTCTGTCGGAACAGGGCTGTCGGAACAGGTCTGTCGGAACAGGTCTGTCGGAACAGGTCTGTCGGAACAGGTCTGTCGGAACAGGTCTGTCGGAACAGGTCTGTCGGAACAGGTCTGTCGGAACAGGTCTGTCGGAACAGGTCTGTCGGAACAGGGCTGTCAGAACAGGTCTGTCGGAACAGGGCTGTCGGAACAGGTCTGTCGGAACAGGTCTGTCGGAACAGGGCTGTCGGAACAGGTCTGTCGGAACAGGGCTGTCGGAACAGGTCTGTCGAAACAGGTCTGTCAGAACAGGGCTGTTGGAACAGGTCGGTCGGAACAGGTCTGTCGGAACAGGGCTGTCGGAACAGGTCTGTCGGAACAGGTCTGTCGGAACAGGGCTATCGGAACAGGGCTGTCGGAACAGGTCTGTCGGAACAGGGCTATCGGAACAGGGCTGTCGGAACAGGTCTGTCGGAACAGGGCTGTCGGAACAGGTCTGTCGGAACAGGGCTGTCGGAACAGGTCTGTCGGAACAGGTCTGTCGGAACAGGGCTGTCGGAACAGGTCTGTCGGAACAGGTCTGTCGGAACAGGGCTGTCGGAACAGGTCTGTCGGAACAGGTCTGTCGGAACAGGGCTGTGGGGAACAGGTCTGTCGGAACAGGGCTGTCGGAACAGGTCTGTCGGAACAGGTCTGCCGGAACAGGTCTGCCGGAACAGGACTGTTGGAACAGGACTGTCGGAACAGGGCTGTTGGAGTAAGACAGCCCTGTTCAGTCGCGCACCTTTCACGGTGAGTGTCCCAGCGCTCTGCGCCTGTCCCAGCACGTTGTGCGCCGTGCAGGAATAGCTGCCCGCGTCTCCGCTCGCCACGGACGCGAACATCAGGCTCCCGTCCTCGAGCACGCGGAGCCTGCGTACACCACAACAAAAGGGGCCGTCCATAAATGACGTCACGCCCCGAGGGGGGTGGGGTGTCAGACATTTGTGACGATGGGGGGGGGGGGGGTTGAGAAATGTGACGTCGCATCAGAATGCGCAACTTTAAATAAATATAGACAACACGTTCTACTTAATTAAATCGACTTTTTAATAAATGTTTTCTCCTACAACATCAGAGTGCAGCGCCACATTAAATACGCACTACAATGACAATAGTTTGAAGCGATTTGAAGCATGTTTTATTTTCAAAATGGAAATATGGTTTTGGGGGAGGGGGGGGGCAGAGCTTTGTGACGTCATATTTGAGGGGGGGTGTCTGACTTTTTGTGACACCGTGTGACGAGGGGGGTGGGTAAAAATCGTCCAAAATCGCGTGACGTCATTTATGGACGGCCCCAAAGACAAAAGATCCCCCCGTCCGTGTAGCCTTCACAAACTGCAGGGGCAAGTGCTGTTAGCGAGCAGCAGCACCTACAAAGGCCGGCACGGCACACGTGGGGTTGGGTGGCCAGCACCACGCCCGGCCGCCTTTGTCTCCCCAGTGGCGATGTTTACACGTTGCACACCGGGTACCCATTCATAATTGGGTCTTTGGGCTTTTTGGGGGGGTTTCTTTTAGGTTTTTGGGGCGGGTGTTGTATTTTAGTATTTTGGTTTTGTTGATGTGTTTAGCTTGCCTATAATTCGAGAGTGTGGTTGTTCCCACCATTGGAACCTCATTTGCCAGTAAAAAATATGATAATTGTTTTTTTATCAGTGTGGTTGCTGTTGTTGGTCGTTGGAAATTGTCTCACATGGTGGCCCCTTACTCGACATCTTTGTGGCGGAAGGGGGCGGGTATCAAGAGCTTCATAGCTCATCCGGATTTTCTCCAGCATAAACAGATTTCCTCCTCTGACACACCGCACCAGAGTACTCGTTTGAGGCCGAGTCGACCTAGGGGTAGGCCCCGCGGGCACGTCGCTCGCACACACGTGGCGGGTCCACCTGGCGGAGGAGTCGGGGCCGATGGTGCCGTTTGGGCCGCTCCAGGTGACGCGGGGGGCAGGCCACGCGCTGGGGTGGCACGGGATGATGGCCCGGCCTCCGCTGACGGCCACCGTCTCCGCGGGCAACTCGTGGCCCGTGAAGTCCGGCACGGAGCCTGCGGAGAGAAGATCTGGGAGATGAGCCCACGCACGAACGAAGTTTTCTTAAATTTTGATCCCACTACTGAGCTATGTAAAGTATTTTTCAACGTAAGAAGCGGTGACCTGGCCACCGTGGCTTGCCATCATTATCATCATCGCGTGCACTTTTCGAGCAGCAGACAAATACTTTAATAGCGCGACGTCGATTCTAAATGTGCAGGGGAAACCCGGAGGACCCGGAGAAAAATCCAGGCGACCATCACGGGGAGAGAGAGAGAGAGACACGCAAACTCCAAATATACAGCAGCAGGCGTCAGGGTCGGGATCGAACCCACGACATCCTGCACACCAGGCGAGGTAGTTAACATCTCCTAGCCACCGTGATGATGATGATGAGAGAGAGACACGCAAACTCCAAATTTACAGCAGCAGGCGTCAGGGTCGGGATCAAACCCACGACCTCCTGTGTACCAGGCGAGGTAGTTAACATCTCCTAGCCATCGTGATGATGATGATGAGAGAGAGACACGCAAACTCCAAATATACAGCAGCAGCAGGCGTCAGGGTCGGGATCGAACCCACGACCTCCTGTGTACCAGGCGAGGTAGTTAACATCTCCTAGCCACCGTGATGATGATGATGAAAGAGAGACACGCAAACTCCAAATATACAGCAGCAGGCGTCAGGGTCGGAATCGAACCCACGACCTCCTGTGCACCAGGCGAGGTAGTTTAACATCTCCTAGCCACCGTGATGGTGATGATGAGAGAGAGACACGCAAACTCCAAATATACAGCAGCAGACGTCAGGGTCGGGATCAAACCCACGACCTCCTGTGTACCAGGCGAGGTAGTTAACATCTCCTAGCCATCGTGATGATGATGGTGAGAGAGACACACGCAAACTCCAAATATACAGCAGCAGCAGGCGTCAGGGTCGGGATCGAACCCACGACCTCCTGCACACCAGGCGAGGTAGTTATCATCTCCTAGCCACCGTGATGATGATGAGAGAGAAAGAGACACCAGGGACGTGTGGTCAGGGGAGGCACAACCTCATCTGTCATACTCCAATTAAAATAGCTGTTACGAAAAGTACAAAAATAATAAACAAAAAATTTGATTTTCCACTGATCTGTGTTATAAATGTAATTTAAGTACGATTCCAATCATTTTATAGTCAAAATCGCCAAATTCGCGGCGCTTCACTGCAAATACAGGAAGAGACGAGAGGTGAGGCAGCGACGAGCTCAGCCTCCCCTCTGATTGCGCAACCCCTCAGTAACTGGATGGAGCGCGGGCAATAAGCGCGTGCCTGTTACTATCTCAGTGTGTCACCAATGTGATGTTTGTAGACCCCTTCATTCCATGTCCTCGCCTTCCATAGTCCAGCTAACTTATTTCACGTATGTGTATAAAGAGATTGAGGCTCGCTGGTGTCGTCATGAAACTGCAATGAAAAAGCACCAGGGGAGGCAGCTATCACATCTGCCTCACCGAGGGGGACGTGTCTAACACGCCCCCCTCCGTGAGGCCACTCCCCCCTCAGTGAGGCCACGCCCCCCTAAGTGAGGACACGCCCCCCCCCTCAGTGAGGACACGCCCCCTAAGTCAGGACACGCCCCCCTCAGTGAGGACACGCCCCCCCCTTAGCAAGGCCACGCCCCCCTCAGTGAGGACACGCCCCCCCTCAGTGTGTGAATCTGGCTCTGATACCAGCCATTGCCTCCCTAGCCATTGACCTCACCGCATGTCACTGAGGTGGACTAGGTGGGGTCGGGGCCTAGGGGCGGGGTGGGGGCGGGGCCTAGGGGCGGGGTGAGGGGGGGGTGTCACCTGAGACGCGGAGCCGTGCGGCCGAGGTGACGCTGCCGAAGCTGTTGGAGGCCACGCACTGGTACATGGCGGCGTCGGACAGCAGCAGCGGGGACACGAGCAGGTCGCCGGACGCGTGGGACGCGACGCGCACGCGGCCCTGGGGGTCGCAGCGTCAGCAGCATCACCGTCAACATCGTCATCAAGAGGAGCATCATCATCAGCAGCATCAGCAGTAGCAACATCATCAGCAGCAGCAGCATCAGCAGCATCATCAGCAGTAGCAGCATCAGCAGCATCATCAGCAGCAGCATCATCATCAGCAGTAGCTGCAGTAGCAGCAGCAGTAGCAGCATCATCAGCAGTATCACCATCAGCAGTAGCATCAACAGCATCAGCAGCAGCAGCATCATCATCTGCCCGGAGTTCCCCGTTCGGCTCGGAGCGCTGGGTGCTGGAGAAGCGACGCTGGGGACGGAGGACAGAGAATGGGGGCGGGAGGAGGGTGAGGAGGAGGAGGAGGGTGAGGAGGGGAGGGGGGGAGGAGGAGGAGGGGAGGGGGAGGAGGAGGGTGAGGAGGAGGAGGGGGGAGGAGGAGGGTGAGGAGGGGAGGGGGGAGGAGGAGGAGGAGGGGAGGGGGAGGAGGAGGGTGAGGAGGAGGAGGGGGGAGGAGGAGGGTGAGGAGGGGAGGGGGGAGGAGGAGGAGGCGGGAGGGGGGAGGAGGGTGATGAGGAGGAGGGTGAGGAGGGGGAGGGGAGGGGGGAGGAGGTTGAGGAGGGGAGGAGGGTGAGGAGGAGGAGGGGGGAGGAGGAGGGTGAGGAGGGGAGGGGGGAGGAGGAGGAGGAGGCGGGAGGGGGGAGGAGGGTGAGGAGGAGGAGGAGGGGAGGGGGAGGAGGAGGGTGAGGAGAAAGGGGGGAGGAGGAGGGTGAGGAGGAGGAGGAGGGGAGGGGGGAGGAGGAGGGTGAGGAGGGGAGGAGGAGGTGGGAGGGGGGAGGAGGGTGAGGAGGAGGGGAGGGGGAGGAGGAGGGTGAGGAGAAAGGGGGGAGGAGGAGGGTGAGGAGGGGAGGGGGGAGGAGGAGGCGGGAGGGGGGAGGAGGGTGAGGAGGGGAGGAGGGTGAGGAGGAGGAGGGGGGAGGAGGAGGGTGAGGAGGGGAGGGGGGAGGAGGAGGAGGAGGCGGGAGGGGGGAGGAGGGTGAGGAGGAGGAGGAGGGGAGGGGGAGGAGGAGGGTGAGGAGAAAGGGGGGAGGAGGAGGGTGAGGAGGAGGAGGAGGGGAGGGGGAGGAGGAGGGTGAGGAGGGGAGGAGGAGGTGGGAGGGGGGAGGAGGGTGAGGAGGAGGGGAGGGGGAGGAGGAGGGTGAGGAGAAAGGGGGGAGGAGGAGGGTGAGGAGGGGAGGGGGGAGGAGGAGGCGGGAGGGGGGAGGAGGGTGAGGAGGAGGAGGAGGGGAGGGGGAGGAGGGGGAGGGGAGGGGGGAGGAGGTTGAGGAGGGGAGGAGGGTGAGGAGGAGGAGGGGGGAGGAGGAGGGTGAGGAGGGGAGGGGGGAGGAGGAGGAGG
Source organism: Lethenteron reissneri (assembly GCF_015708825.2). Taxonomy (NCBI): domain Eukaryota; kingdom Metazoa; phylum Chordata; class Hyperoartia; order Petromyzontiformes; family Petromyzontidae; genus Lethenteron; species Lethenteron reissneri. The sequence continues at coordinate 7,901,625 of NC_083845.1, forward strand.
AGGCGGGAGGGGGGAGGAGGGTGAGGAGGAGGAGGAGGGGAGGGGGAGGAGGAGGGTGAGGAGAAAGGGGGGAGGAGGAGGGTGAGGAGGAGGAGGAGGGGAGGGGGAGGAGGAGGGTGAGGAGGGGAGGAGGAGGTGGGAGGGGGGAGGAGGGTGAGGAGGAGGGGAGGGGGAGGAGGAGGGTGAGGAGAAAGGGGGGAGGAGGAGGGTGAGGAGGGGAGGGGGGAGGAGGAGGCGGGAGGGGGGAGGAGGGTGAGGAGGGGAGGAGGGTGAGGAGGAGGAGGGGGGAGGAGGAGGGTGAGGAGGGGAGGGGGGAGGAGGAGGAGGAGGCGGGAGGGGGGAGGAGGGTGAGGAGGAGGAGGAGGGGAGGGGGAGGAGGAGGGTGAGGAGAAAGGGGGGGAGGAGGAGGGTGAGGAGGAGGAGGAGGGGAGGGGGAGGAGGAGGGTGAGGAGGGGAGGAGGAGGTGGGAGGGGGGAGGAGGGTGAGGAGGAGGGGAGGGGGAGGAGGAGGGTGAGGAGAAAGGGGGGAGGAGGAGGGTGAGGAGGGGAGGGGGGAGGAGGAGGCGGGAGGGGGGAGGAGGGTGAGGAGGAGGAGGAGGGGAGGGGGAGGAGGAGGGTGAGGAGGAAGGGGGGAGGAGGAGGGTGAGGAGGAGGAGGAAGGGGGGAGGAGGAGGGTGAGGAGGGGAGGGGGGAGGAGGAGGAGGCGGGATGGGGGAGGAGGGTGAGGAGGAGGAGGAGGAGGGGAGGGGGAGGAGGAGGGTGAGGAGGGGAGGGGGAGGAGGGTGAGGAGGGGAGGGGGGAGAGGAGGAGGAGGCGGGAGGGGGGAGGAGGGTGAGGAGGAGGAGGAGGGGAGGGGGAGGAGGAGGGTGAGGAGGAAGGGGGGAGGAGGAGGGTGAGGAGGAGGAGGGGAGGGGGAGGAGGAGGGTGAGGAGGAGGAGGGGAGGGTGAGGAGGAGGAGGGGAGGGGGAGGAGGGGAGGGGGAGGAGGAGGGTGAGGAGGAAAGGGGGAGGAGGAGGGTGAGGAGGGGAGGGGGGAGGAGGAGGAGGCGGGAGGGGGGAGGAGGGTGAGGAGGAGGAGGGTGAGGAGGAGGATGAGGAGGAGGAGGAGGGGAGGGGGAAGAGGGTGAGGAGGGGAGGGGGGAGGAGGAGGAGGAGGAGGCGGGAGGGGGGAGGAGGGTGAGGAGGAAGGGGGGAGGAGGAGGGTGAGGAGGGGAGGGGGAGGAGGGTGAGGAGGAAGGGGGGAGGAGGAGGAGGAGGAGGAGGAGGAGGAGGAGGAAGGGGGGAGGAGGAGGGTGAGGAGGGGAGGGGGAGGAGGGTGAGGAGGGGAGGGGGGAGGAGGCGGAGGAGGAGGAGGAGGGGAGGGGGGAGGAGAAGGGTGAGGAGGGGAGGGAGGAGGGGAGGGGGGTGAGCAGGGTAACGAGGAGGAGGAAGGGGGAAGAGAGGAGGGTGAGGAGGGGAGGGGGGGAGGAGGAGGGGGAGGAAGGGGGTGGGTTATGAGGAGGAGGGAGAGAGAGAGGAGGGCTCCAGGCTGTAAGTGCTGGGGTGGGGGAGAGCTGGAGGGGCTGGAGGCTGACTCACTTGCACGCTGCTGCTGCTACTGCTGCTGCTGGTGCTGCTACTGCTGCTGCTGCTACTACTGATGCTGCTGGTGCTGCTGCTGCTACTGATGCTGCTGCTGGTGGTGGTGCTGGTGGCGAGGGGGGAGCCGTCCTTGAGCCAGGCGTAGGATGGAGCCGGGGAGCCGCTGGCTCGACACGGCCAGCGCAGCGCCTCGTGCACTCCGCGCTCCGCGTCGCGCAACGGCAGCAGCCAGCGCGGGGCAGCTGCACACAGAGACACCGTCCCATATAGAGCCACCGTCCCATATAGAACCACCGTCCCATATAGAACCACCGTCCCATATAGAGCCACCGTCCCATATAGAGCCACCGTCCCATAAAGAACCACCATCCCATATAGAACCACCGTCCCATGTAGAGCCACCGTCCCATATAGAGCCACCGTCCCATATAGAACCACCGTCCCATATAGAGCCACCGTCCCATATAGAACCACCGTCCCATATAGAACCACCGTCCCATATAGAGCCACCGTCCCATATAGAACCCTCATCCCATATAGAACCACCGTCGCATATAGAGCCACCGTCCCATATAGAACCCTCGTCCCATATAGAACCACCGTCCCATATAGAACCACCGTCCCATATAGAGCCACCGTCCCATATAGAGCCACCGTCCCATATAGAGCCACCGTCCCATATAGAGCCACCGTCCCATATAGAGCCACCGTCCCATATAGAGCTACCGTCCCATATAGAACCACCGTCCCATATAGAACCACCGTCCCATGTAGAGCCACCGTCCCATATAGAGCCACCGTCCCATATAGAACCACCGTCCCATATAGAGCCACCGTCCCATATAGAACCACCGTCCCATATAGAACCACCGTCCCATATAGAACCACCATCCCATATAGAACCACCGTCCCATGTAGAGCCACCGTCCCATATAGAGCCACCGTCCCATATAGAACCACCGTCCCATATAGAGCCACCGTCCCATATAGAACCACCATCCCATATAGAACCACCGTCCCATATAGAACCACCGTCCCATATAGAGCCACCGTCCCATATAGAACCCTCATCCCATATAGAACCACCGTCGCATATAGAGCCACCGTCCCATATAGAGCCACCGTCCCATATAGAACCCTCATCCCATATAGAACCACCGTCGCATATAGAGCCACCGTCCCATATAGAACCCTCGTCCCATATAGAACCACCGTCCCATATAGAACCCTCGTCCCATATAGAACCCTCGTCTCATCCCATATAGAACCCTCGTCCCATATAGAACCACCGTCCCATATAGAACCACCGTCCCATATAGAACCTTCATCCCATACAGAACCCTCATCCCATACAGAACCCCATCCCATACAGAACCCTCGTCCCATACAGAACCTTCATCCCATACAGAACCACTGTCTCATCCCCTACAGAACCCTCATCCCATACAGAACCCTCATCCCCTACAGAAGCCACGTGTTCCCTCTGCTGTTTCTCGTTGTAATCGTCTTCAGGGTCTCCCCACCACCGGCTGAAGATCTCTCCTCCTGGCTGTGACTTCTCAAGCGCGTCTCACCCCCCCCCCCCCCTCTCTCACCGCTGCCTCCTCAAGTCACCGACCATACCCCGTGGAGCCGAAACGTCGGACACGGCAGCGCGTCACGGTGGTCACAGGCCCAGAGAGACAGCCGGCCTCGATTTCACCCCCCCCCCCCCCCCCACTTGCTACCCCCCCCCACAATTTATTCCTCTTCCGACGGACCCTACACGCAAGACGCAGTGCACTCTCACACTCCATTAGCTTCATTAATTCACCATATTTAGAGATGGAGAGAGAGAGATAGATAAATGCAAATCTCAGACTGCGCTCATTTTTTTACCCACACACACTCCAACCCCTCCCCCCCACCCCCCTCTCTCTCCATCCCTTCCTTCCACAACGAACCGGGCGCAATTGCCCGTGGCAAAATGCTCGGGCGATCGAGGGCTTTAATTAGTGGCAATTAAATCCGCGGCGTTACTTAACGAGCAGATGCGTGGCTCGAGCCGTATCGCGTCCGTACCGTTTAATGGATGGTGGAGGGGGGGGGCCAGGGGGGGGGGGGCGGGGATGGGGGGTGGGGATGGGAGGCGGTGGGGTGCGCGGCTGGACGGGGGTGGAAATGAAATTAATTTTCTCGCCGCTCGCTGAAGGGGCACGCGCGCGTGGCCGGGCCGCGGAGTGCGACGGGCGCGTCGCTGAGAATTCGCGTTGGGAAAAGCGTCGCGCGATGGCCGTGGAGTGGGCCCTGAGGTGGGCCTCTAGCTGGGTTCACGATGGCCCTGAGGAGGCCACTAGCCGGGTTCACGATGGCCCTGAGGAGGCCTCTAGCCGGGCTCACGATGGCCCTGAGGAGGCCACTAGCCGGGTTCACGATGGCCCTGCTGGGCCTCTAGCCGGGCTCACGATGGCCCTGAGGAGGCCTCTAGCCGGGTTCACGATGGCCCTGCTGGGCCTCTAGCCGGGCTCACGATGGCCCTGGTGGACCTCTAGCCGGGTTCACGATGGCCCTGGTGGGGCCTCTAGCTGGGTTCACGATGGCCCTGGTGGGTCTCTAGCCGGGTTCACGATGGCCCTGGTGGGTCTCTAGCTGGGTTCACGATGGTCCTGGTGGGCCTCTAGCCGGGTTCACGATGGCCCTGGTGGGCCTCTAGCCGGGTTCACGATGGCCCTGGTGGGTCTCTAGCTGGGTTCACGATGGCCCTGGTTGGCCTCTAGCTGGGTTCACGATGGCCCTGGTGGGTCTCTAGCCGGGTTCACGATGGCCCTGGTGGGTCTCTAGCTGGGTTCACGATGGTCCTGGTGGGCCTCTAGCCGGGTTCACGATGGCCCTGGTGGGCCTCTAGCCGGGTTCACGATGGCCCTGGTGGGTCTCTAGCCGGGTTCACGATGGCCCTGGTGGGCCTCTAGCTGGGTTCACGATGGCCCTGGTGGGTCTCTAGCTGGGTTCACGATGGCCCTGGTGGGCCTCTAGCTGGGTTCACGATGGCCCTGGTGGGTCTCTAGCTGGGTTCACGATGGCCCTGGTGGGCCTCTAGCCGGGTTCACGATGCCCCTGGTGGGCCTCTATCTGGGTTAACGATGGCGCTGGGGAGGCCTCTAGCCGGGTTCACGATGGCCCTGATGGGCCTCTAGCTGGGCTCACGATGGCCCTGGTGGGCCTCTAGCCGGGTTCACGATGGCCCTGGTGGGTCTCTAGCCGGGTTCACGATGGCCCTGATGGGCCTCTAGCTGGGTTCACGATGGCCCTGATGGGCCTCTAGCCGGGTTCACGATGGCCCTGATGGGCCTCTAGCCGGGTTCACGATGGCCCTGGTGGGTCTCTAGCTGGGTTCACAATGGCCCTGGTGGGCCTCTAGCCGGGTTCACAATGGCCCTGGTGGGGCCTCTAGCTGGGTTCACGATGGCCCTGGTGGGTCTCTAGCTGGGTTCACGATGGCCCTGGTGGGTCTCTAGCTGGGTTCACGATGGCCCTGATGGGCCTCTAGCCGGGTTCACGATGGCCCTGGTGGGCCTCTAGCCGGGTTCACGATGGCCCTGGTGGGTCTCTAGCCGGGTTCACGATGGCCCTGATGGGCCTCTAGCCGGGTTAACGATGGCCCTGATGGGCCTCTAGCCGGGTTCACGATGGCCCTGATGGGCCTCTAGCTGGGTTCACGATGGCCCTTGTGGGTCTCTAGCTGGGTTCACGATGGCCCTGGTGGGTCTCTAGCCGGGTTCACGATGGCCCTGGTGGGCCTCTAGCCGGGTTCACAATGGCCCTGGTGGGGCCTCTAGCTGGGTTCACGATGGCCCTGGTGGGCCTCTAGCCGGGTTCACGATGGCCCTGGTGGGTCTCTAGCCGGGTTCACGATGGCCCTGGTGGGCCTCTAGCCGGGTTCACAATGGCCCTGGTGGGCCTCTAGCCGGGTTCACGATGGCCCTGGTGGGCCTCTAGCCGGGTTCACAATGGCCCTGGTGGGGCTCTAGCTGGGTTCACGATGGCCCTGGTGGGCCTCTAGCTGGGTTCACGATGGCCCTGGTGGGCCTCTAGCTGGGTTCACGATGGCCTGGTGGGCCTCTAGCCGGGTTCACAATGGCCCTGATGGGCCTCTAGCTGGGTTCACGATGGCCCTGGTGGGGCCTCTAGCTGGGTTCACGATGGCCCTGGTGGGCCTCTAGGCGGGTTCACGATGGCCCTGGTGGGGCTCTAGCTGGGTTCACGATGGCCCTGGTGGGCCTCTAGCTGGGTTCACGATGGCCCTGGTGGGCCTCTAGCCGGGTTCACGATGGCCCTGGTGGGGCCTCTAGCTGGGTTCACGATGGCCCTGGTGGGGCCTCTAGCTGGGTTCACGATGGCCCTGGTGGGCCTCTAGCCGGGTTCACGATGGCCCTGGTAGGCCTCTAGCCGGGTTCACGATGGCCCTGGTGGGTCTCTAGCTGGGTTCACGATGGCCCTGGTGGGCCTCTAGCTGGGTTCACGATGGCCCTGGTGGGTCTCTAGCCGGGTTCACGATGGCCCTGGTGGGTCTCTAGCTGGGTTCACGATGGCCCTGGTGGGCCTCTAGCCGGGTTCACGATGGCCCTGGTGGGTCTCTAGCCGGGTTCACGATGGCCCTGGTAGGCCTCTAGCCGGGTTCACGATGGCCCTGGTGGGCCTCTAGCTGGGCTCACGATGGCCCTGGTGGGTCTCTAGCAGGGTTCATGATGGCCCTGGTGGGCCTCTAGCTGGGTTCATGATGGCCCTGGTGGGCCTCTAGCTGGGTTCACGATGGCCCTGGTGGGGCCTCTAGCTGGGTTCACGATGGCCCTGGTGGGCCTCTAGTTGGGTTCACGATGGTCCTGGTGGGCCTCTAGCCAGGTTCACGATGGCCCTGGTGGGCCTCTAGCTGGGTTCATGATGGTCCTGGTGGGCCTCTAGCCGGGTTCACGATGGCCCTGGTGGGGCCTCTAGCTGGGTTCACGATGGCCCTGGTGGGGCCTCTAGCTGGGTTCACGATGGCCCTGGTGGGCCTCTAGCTGGGTTCATGATGGCCCTGGTGGGCCTCTAGCTGGGTTCACGATGGCCCTGGTGGGGCCTCTAGCTGGGTTCACGATGGCCCTGGTGGGGCCTCTAGCTGGGTTCACGATGGCCCTGGTGGGCCTCTAGCTGGGTTCACGATGGTCCTGGTGGGCCTCTAGCCGGGTTCACGATGGCCCTGGTGGGCCTCTAGCTGGGTTCATGATGGCCCTGGTGGGCCTCTAGCTGGGTTCACGATGGCCCTGGTGGGGCCACTAGCTGGGTTCACGATGGCCCTGGTGGGCCTCTATCTGGGTTCACGATGGCCCTGGGGAGGCCTCTAGCCGGGTTCACGATGGCCCTGATGGGCCTCTAGCTGGGCTCACGATGGCCCTGGTGGGCCTCTAGCCGGGTTCACGATGGCCCTGGTGGGTCTCTAGCCGGGTTCACGATGGCCCTGATGGGCCTCTAGCTGGGTTCACGATGGCCCTGATGGGCCTCTAGCCGGGTTCACGATGGCCCTGATGGGCCTCTAGCTGGGTTCACAATGGCCCTGATGGGCCTCTAGCCGGGTTCACGATGGCCCTGGTGGGTCTCTAGCTGGGTTCACGATGGCCCTGGTGGGCCTCTAGCCGGGTTCACAATGGCCCTGGTGGGGCCTCTAGCTGGGTTCACGATGGCCCTGATGGGCCTCTAGCTGGGTTCACGATGGCCCTGGTGGGTCTCTAGCTGGGTTCACGATGGCCCTGGTGGGTCTCTAGCTGGGTTCACGATGGCCCTGATGGGCCTCTAGCCGGGTTCACGATGGCCCTGGTGGGCCTCTAGCCGGGTTCACGATGGCCCTGGTGGGTCTCTAGCCGGGTTCACGATGGCCCTGGTGGGCCTCTAGCCGGGTTCACAATGGCCCTGGTGGGGCCTCTAGCTGGGTTCACGATGGCCCTGATGGGCCTCTAGCTGGGTTCACGATGGCCCTGGTGGGTCTCTAGCTGGGTTCACGATGGCCCTGGTGGGTCTCTAGCTGGGTTCACGATGGCCCTGGTGGGTCTCTAGCTGGGTTCACGATGGCCCTGGTGGGTCTCTAGCTGGGTTCACGATGGCCCTGATGGGCCTCTAGCCGGGTTCACAATGGCCCTGGTGGGCCTCTAGCTGGGTTCACGATGGCCCTGGTGGGTCTCTAGCCGGGTTCACGATGGCCATGGTGGGCCTCTAGCCGGGTTCACAATGGCCCTGGTGGGGCCTCTAGCTGGGTTCACGATGGCCCTGATGGGCCTCTAGCTGGGTTCACGATGGCCCTGGTGGGTCTCTAGCTGGGTTCACGATGGCCCTGGTGGGTCTCTAACTGGGTTCACGATGGCCCTGATGGGCCTCTAGCCGGGTTCACGATGGCCCTGGTGGGCCTCTAGCCGGGTTCACGATGGCCCTGGTGGGTCTCTAGCCGGGTTCACGATGGCCCTGATGGGCCTCTAGCCGGGTTCACGATGGCCCTGATGGGCCTCTAGCCGGGTTCACGATGGCCCTGATGGGCCTCTAGCTGGGTTCACGATGGCCCTGGTGGGTCTCTAGCTGGGTTCACGATGGCCCTGGTGGGTCTCTAGCCGGGTTCACGATGGCCCTGGTGGGCCTCTAGCCGGGTTCACAATGGCCCTGGTGGGGCCTCTAGCTGGGTTCACGATGGCCCTGGTGGGCCTCTAGCCGGGTTCACGATGGCCCTGGTGGGTCTCTAGCCGGGTTCACGATGGCCCTGGTGGGCCTCTAGCCGGGTTCACAATGGCCCTGGTGGGCCTCTAGCCGGGTTCACGATGGCCCTGGTGGGCCTCTAGCCGGGTTCACAATGGCCCTGGTGGGGCTCTAGCTGGGTTCACGATGGCCCTGGTGGGCCTCTAGCTGGGTTCACGATGGCCCTGGTGGGCCTCTAGCTGGGTTCACGATGGCCCTGGTGGGCCTCTAGCCGGGTTCACAATGGCCCTGATGGGCCTCTAGCTGGGTTCACGATGGCCCTGGTGGGGCCTCTAGCTGGGTTCACGATGGCCCTGGTGGGCCTCTAGGCGGGTTCACGATGGCCCTGGTGGGGCTCTAGCTGGGTTCACGATGGCCCTGGTGGGCCTCTAGCTGGGTTCACGATGGCCCTGGTGGGCCTCTAGCCGGGTTCACGATGGCCCTGGTGGGGCCTCTAGCTGGGTTCACGATGGCCCTGGTGGGCCTCTAGCTGGGTTCACGATGGCCCTGGTGGGCCTCTAGCTGGGTTCACGATGGCCCTGGTAGGCCTCTAGCCGGGTTCACGATGGCCCTGGTGGGTCTCTAGCTGGGTTCACGATGGCCCTGGTGGGTCTCTAGCCGGGTTCACGATGGCCCTGGTGGGTCTCTAGCTGGGTTCACGATGGCCCTGGTGGGCCTCTAGCCGGGTTCACGATGGCCCTGGTGGGCCTCTAGCTGGGCTCACGATGGCCCTGGTGGGTCTCTAGCTGGGTTCATGATGGCCCTGGTGGGCCTCTAGCTGGGTTCATGATGGCCCTGGTGGGCCTCTAGCTGGGTTCACGATGGCCCTGGTGGGGCCTCTAGCTGGGTTCACGATGGCCCTGGTGGGCCTCTAGCTGGGTTCACGATGGTCCTGGTGGGCCTCTAGCCGGGTTCACGATGGCCCTGGTGGGCCTCTAGCTGGGTTCACGATGGCCCTGGTGGGTCTCTAGCCGGGTTCACGATGGCCCTGGTGGGGCCTCTAGCTGGGTTCACGATGGCCCTGGTGGGGCCTCTAGCTGGGTTCATGATGGCCCTGGTGGGCCTCTAGCTGGGTTCACGATGGCCCTGATGGGCCTCTAGCCGGGTTCACGATGGCCCTGGTGGGCCTCTAGCTGGGTTCACGATGGCCCTGGTGGGTCTCTAGCCGGGTTCACGATGGCCCTGGTGGGCCTCTAGCCGGGTTCACAATGGCCCTGGTGGGGCCCTCTAGCTGGGGTTCACGATGGCCCTGGTGGGCCTCTAGCCGGGTTCACGATGGCCCTGGTGGGCCTCTAGCCGGGTTCACGATGGCCCTGGTGGGGCTCTAGCTGGGTTCACGATGGCCCTGGTGGGCCTCTAGCTGGGTTCACGATGGCCCTGGTGGGTCTCTAGCTGGGTTCACGATGGCCCTGGTGGGCATCTAGCCGGGTTCACAATGGCCCTGGTGGGGCCTCTAGCTGGGTTCACGATGGCCCTGGTGGGCCTCTAGCCGGGTTCACGATGGCCCTGGTGGGCCTCTAGCCGGGTTCACGATGGCCCTGGTGGGGCTCTAGCTGGGTTCACGATGGCCCTGGTGGGCCTCTAGCTGGGTTCACGATGGCCTTGGTGGGCCTCTAGCCGGGTTCACAATGGCCCTGATGGGCCTCTAGCTGGGTTCACGATGGCCCTGGTGGGGCCTCTAGCTGGGTTCACGATGGCCCTGGTGGGCCTCTAGCCGGGTTCATGATGGCCCTGGTGGGCCTCTAGCCGGGTTCACGATGGCCCTGGTGGGGCTCTAGCTGGGTTCACGATGGCCCTGGTGGGCCTCTAGCTGGGTTCACGATGGCCCTGGTGGGCCTCTAGCCGGGTTCACGATGGCCCTGGTGGGGCCTCTAGCTGGGTTCACGATGGCCCTGGTGGGGCCTCTAGCTGGGTTCACGATGGCCCTGGTGGGCCTCTAGCCGGGTTCACGATGGCCCTGGTGGGCCTCTAGCTGGGTTCACGATGGCCCTGGTGGGGCCTCTAGCTGGGTTCACGATGGCCCTGGTGGGCCTCTAGCCGGGTTCACGATGGCCCTGGCGGGGCTCTAGCTGGGTTCACGATGGCCCTGGTGGGCCTCTAGCCGGGTTCACGATGGCCCTGGTGGGCCTCTAGCTAGGTTCACGATGGTCCTGGTGGGCCTCTATCTGGGTTCACGATGGCCCTGGTGGGCCTCTAGCCGGGTTCACAATGGCCCTGGTGGGCCTCTAGCTGGGTTCACGATGGCCCTGGTGGGCCTCTAGCCGGGTTCACGATGGCCCTGGTGGGCCTCTAGCCGGGTTCACGATGGCCCTGGTGGGCCTCTAGCTGGGTTCACAATGGCCCTGGTGGGCCTCTAGCTGGGCTCACAATGGCCCTGGTGGGGCCTCTAGCCGGGTTCATGATGGCCCTGGTGGGCCTCTAGCTGGGCTCACGATGGCCCTGGTGGGCCTCTAGCTGGGCTCACGATGGCCCTGGTGGGCCTCTAGCTGGGTTCATGATGGCCCTGGTGGGCCTCTAGCTGGGTTCACGATGGCCCTGGTGGGCCTCTAGCTGGGCTCACGATGGCCCTGGTGGGGCCTCTAGCTGGGTTCACAATGGCCCTGGTGGGCCTCTAGCTGGGCTCACGATGGCCCTGGTGGGCCTCTAGCTGGGTTCATGATGGCCCTGGTGGGGCCTCTAGCTGGGTTCATGATGGCCCTGGTGGGCCTCTAGCTGGGCTCACGATGGCCCTGGTGGGCCTCTAGCTGGGTTCATGATGGCCCTGGTGGGGCCTCTAGCTGGGTTCATGATGGCCCTGGTGGGCCTCTAGCTGGGCTCACGATGGCCCTGGTGGGCCTCTAGCTGGGTTCACGATGGCCCTGGTGGGGCTCTAGCTGGGTTCATGATGGCCCTGGTGGGCCTCTAGCTGGGTTCATGATGGCCCTGGTGGGCCTCTAGCTGGGTTCACGATGGCCCTGGTGGGGCTCTAGCTGGGTTCACGATGGCCCTGGTGGGCCTCTAGCTGGGTTCACGATGGCCCTGGTGGGGCTCTAGCTGGGTTCATGATGGCCCTGGTGGGCCTCTAGCTGGGTTCACGATGGCCCTGGTGGGGCTCTAGCTGGGTTCACGATGGCCCTGGTGGGCCTCTAGCTGGGTTCACGATGGCCCTGGTGGGGCTCTAGCTGGGTTCATGATGGCCCTGGTGGGCCTCTAGCTGGGTTCATGATGGCCCTGGTGGGCCTCTAGCTGGGTTCACGATGGCCCTGGTGGGGCTCTAGCTGGGTTCACGATGGCCCTGGTGGGCCTCTAGCTGGGTTCATGATGGCCCTGGTGGGCCTCTAGCTGGGCTCACGATGGCCCTGGTGGGCCTCTAGCTGGGTTCACGATGGCCCTGGTGGGGCCTCTATCTGGGTTCACGATGGCCCTGGTGGGCCTCTAGCTGGGTTCACGATGGCCCTGGTGGGCCTCTAGCTGGGTTCACGATGGCCCTGGTGGGCCTCTAGCTGGGCTCACGATGGCCCTGATGGGCCTCTAGCTGGGTTCACGATGGCCCTGGTGGGCCTCTAGCTGGGTTCACGATGGCCCTGGTGGGCCTCTAGCTGGGTTCACGATGGCCCTGGTGGGCCTCTAGCTGGGTTCACGATGGCCCTGGTGGGCCTCTAGCTGGGTTCACGATGGCCCTGGTGGGTCTCTAGCTGGGTTCACGATGGCCCTGGTGGGCCTCTAGCTGGGTTCACGATGGCCCTGGTGGGCCTCTATTTGGGTTCACGATGGCCCTGGTGGGTCTCTAGCTGGGTTCACGATGGCCCTGGTGGGCCTCTATTTGGGTTCACGATGGCCCTGAGGCAGTGTTCTCCATTACAAGGCCCGCACACCACTTGCGGCCCTCGTGCACCATCATCACCATCACCACCACCATCACCACCACCATCACCACCACCACCACCACCATCACCACCATCACCATCACCACCATCACCACCATCACCATCACCACCACCATCACCACCACCATCACCACCACCATCATCACCATCACCACCATCATCACCATCATCACCATCACCACCACCATCACCACCACTATCACCACCACCATCACCACCATCACCATCACCACCATCACCACCATCACCACCACCATCACCACCACCATCACCACCACCACCATCATCACCAACATCACCATCATCACCATCACCACCATCACCACCATCACCATCATCACCACCATCACCACCATCATCACCACCACCATCATCACCATCATCACCACCATCATCACCATCATCACCACCACCATCACCACCATCATCACCACCATCATCACCATCATCACCACCACCATCACCACCATCACCACCATCACCACCACCACCATCACCATCATCACCACCACCATCACCATCATCACCACCACCATCATCACCATCATCACCACCATCATCACCATCATCACCGCCACCATCGCCACCATCACCACCATCACCACCACCACCATCACCACCACCATCACCATCATCACCACCATCATCACCATCATCACCACCTCCATCACCACCATCACCACCATCGTCGTGGTGCTGCTGTCAGAGCCCCAATGGTTCCAAATGTTGTGGCGGTAATGGTGGTGGTGGTAGTGGTGGCGGTAATGGTGGTGGTAGTGGTGGCGGTAGTGGTGGCGGTAATGGTGGTGGTAGTGGCGGTAGTGGTGGCGGTAATGGTGGTGGTAGTGGCGGTGGTGGTGGTGGCAGTAGCGGTGGCGGCGGTGGTAGTGTTAGTGGTGGTGGTGGCGGTAGTGGTGGTGGTGGGGGTAGTGGCGGTAGTGGTGGTGGCAATAGTGGTGGTGGCAATAGTGGTGGTGGCAATAGTGGTGGTGGCGGTGGTGGTGGTGGTGATGGTGGCGGTAGTGGTGGTTGTGGTGGTGGTGGTGGTGGTGGTGGCGGTAGTGGTGGTTGTGGTGGTGGTAGTGGTGGTAGTGGTAGCGGTGATAGTGGTGGCGGCGGTAGTGGTGGTAGCGGTAGTGGTGGTGGTTGCGGTAGTGGTCGTGGTGGCGGTGACGGTAGTGGTGGTTGTGGTGGCGGTGGTGGTGGTGGTGGTGATGGTGGCGGTGGCGGTAGTGGTGGTTGTGGTGGTGGTTGTGGTGATGGCGGTGGTGGTGGCGGTAGTGGTGGTAGCGGTGGTAGTGGTAGCGGTGGTAGTGGTGGTGGCGGTGACGGTAGTGGTGGCGGCGGTAGTGGTGGTAGCGGTGGTAGTGGTAGCGGTAGTAGTGGTGGCAGCGGTAGTGGTGGTGGTTGCGCTGGTGGTGGCGGTAGCCTGCGACGGTGACGCACCGCGCACCGTGACGGTGCCGTTGACTGCGTTGCCCCCGGCGGCGTTGCGTGCCGAGCAGGTGTAGGTGCCTCCGTCCGACTCGCGCACCGCGGGGATCTCCAGCAGGGAGCCCGACTCGGAGAGACGCGCCGACGGCGGCAGCTCCCCGCCGGATCGCGACCACGACAGCCGCGGCACGGGGCTGGGTAACGAGGGGAACGGTGGGGAGTGGTGGTGCAGCGGTTAGCAAGCCCGGCGACTCCTCGCCCCCCCTTCTCCGGGTGCGAGTGGCCCGCTCACGATTATCCGATGAACACGGTTGGCTACGTATGGTGCGAAAGAAGTTCAACATACATACTGGCCATAGACTCAACACTGCCCATAGACTCAACACTGCCCATAGACTCAACACTACCCATAGACTCAACACTGCCCATAGACTCAACACTGCCCATAGACTCAACACTGCCCATAGGACTCAACACTGCCCATAGACTCAACACTGCCCATAGACTCAACATGCCCATAGGACTCAACACTGCCCATAGACTCAACACTGCCCATAGACTCAACACTGCCCATAGACTCAACACTGCCCATAGACTCAACACTGCCCATAGACTCAACACTGCCCATAGACTCAACACTGCCCATAGACTCAACACTGCCCATAGACTCAACACTGCCCATAGACTCAACACTGCCCATAGACTCAACACTGCCCATAGGACTCAACACTGCCCATACACTGCCCATAGACTCAAACTGCCCATACGACCTCAACACTGCCCAGAGACTCAACACTGCCGCATAGACTCAACACTGCCCTAGGACTCAACACTGCCCATAGACTCAACACTGCCCATAGACTCAACACTGCCCATAGACTCACACTGCCCATAGACTCAACACTGACCCATAGACTCACACTGCCATATACTCAACACTGCCCATAGACTCAACACTTGCCCATAGACTCAACAATGCCCAGAGACTCAACACTGGCCCATGACTCAACACTGCCATAGACTCAACACTGCCCATAGACTCACACTGCCCCGAGACTCAACACTGCCCATAGACTCAACACTGCCCATAGACTCAACACTGCCCATAGACTCAACACTGCCCATAGATCAAACACTGCCCATAGACTCAACACTGCCCATAGACTCAACACGCCCATAGGACTCAACACTGCCCATAGACTCAACTACTGCCCATAGACTCAACACTGCCCATAAGACTCAACACTGCCCATAGACTCAACACTGCCCATAGACTCAACACTGCCCATAGACTCAACACTGCCCATAGACCTCAACACTGCCCTAGACTCAACACTGCCCATAGGACTCAACACTGCCCATAGACTAACACTGCCCATAGACTCAACACTGCCCATAGAACTCAACACTGCCCATAGACTCAACACTGAAGCACTGCCCATAGACTCAACACTACCCATATACTCAACACTGCCCATAGACTCAACACTGCCCATAGACTCAACACTGCCCATAGACTCAACACTGCCCATAGACTCAACACTGCCCATAGACTCAACACTGCCCATAGACTCAACACTGCCCATAGACTCAACACTGCCCATAGACTCAACACTGCCCATAGACTCAACCTGCCCATAGACTCAACACTGCCCATAGACTCAACACTGCCCATAGACTCAACACTGCCCATAGACTCAACACTGCCCATAGACTCAACACTACCCATAGACTCAACACTACCCATAGACTCAACACTACCCATAGACTCAACACTGCCCATAGACTAACACTGCCCATAGATTCATCTTCTTGGTTCTTTCGGTAAGGAAGGAAATAATAAAAAAATAAAAATAAAACATAATAAAATAATTCTCACAACGTTTCTGCCACAACGCAAGCAGCCGTCCTCAGGTGAAGAACAGGTCTGTCGGAAAGACAGCGTCTGAATGAAAAAATGGTGGTGATGGTGGTGGTGAAGGTGGTGGTGGTGGTGGTGTTGGTGATGGTGGTGATGGTGTTGGTGATGGTGTTGGTGATGGTGGTGATGGTGTTGGTGATGGTGATGATGGTGGTGATGGTGTTGGTGATGGTGTTGGTGATGGTGGTGATGGTGTTGGTGATGGTGTTGGTGATGGTGGTGATGGTGTTGGTGATGGTGTTGGTGATGGTGGTGGTGATGGTGGTGGTGATGGTGGTGATGGTGTTGGTGATGTTGTTGGTGATGGTGGTGGTGATGGTGTTGATGATGGTGGTGAAGGTGGTGGTGATGGTGGTGACGGTGGTGGTGATGGTCGTGGTGATGGTGTTGGTGATGGTGTTGGTGATGGTGGTGATGGTGTTGGTGATGGTGGTGATGGTGTTGGTGATGGTGGCGTGTATTTCAGTGACTTACTTTCCCAGAGCAAAGCACTCGAGCCTGAGACTGTGTCCCTGAACGGCGATGATCTTGGAAGGGAATGTGGCTTCGATCCGTGGTTCGTACGCCCCCATCACTCCTGGACAACTCAACAACAACAACGACAACAACAATAACAAAAGCAACACCAATGACAACCAAAACAATAAGAATAAAAACAATAACAGCCATAGCAATAACAGCGCCAACAAAAACAATACAAAATCGACCGAAATAAAAAAAATAACAATAACAATGGAAGATCAAACGATCGCTAAAATCAATATCAAAAACAAAAACAATACACACTAACAATGGCAACCACAACAACCACAACAGCAATAACAATAAAAACAGCAATAACGACCAAACAATAATGACAACAAAAACAATAACAAAAATAGCAACTCCAATAACAATGGAAACAAAAACAACTAACAATAACAACAACAATGGCAACAACAACAATAGCGATAACGATGACTAAAACAATAAACACAGTAACAATGGCAACAAAAAAACTCGAATAACATCAACAATGGCAGCAACAAAAACCAACAACAACAAAACTCAACAGCACAATGTAAACAATAACAACTTGACAGTCAATGTTGAGAGTCACAACAGATGGTTGGGTTCAGACCACCGTCCCGTAATCAGATGACGACAGAGGTCGCAACCGGGTACCCGATACTCGTACCCTACCCGATACCCGGCTACCCGTACCCGGCCGGGTACGGGTAGCCGTTTGCGACCCTGGTGCGGCCGGGTACGGGTAGGCCGTGAGTCACTGGTGAGTAGCCGTTTGTCACTCATTTCGGGTAGAGTACGGGTAGGGAACGGCTACCCGTACCCGGCCGGGTACGGGTACGGGTACCCATTTGCGACCCTGGTGCGGCCGGGTACGGGCACGGGTAAGGAATCAAAACCCGTTTGCGACCTCTGGCTGACGAGCCACGTGCCCTCCCTTGAGAACCCTCCACCACCCGACGCGGTCAACGAGAAATCGAATTCTCACGCCGTTAACTATTTTGCGATGTGGCTACCTTTATTTTTAGCAAGTAATGCCCCACCGAGCTACATACGGCTTTGTTTCAGAAGCGAACTGACCATCACAGATAATAGCCCAGTGAAGTGGCTTAACATTTGGACATTAACATCTAGATGTGGACATTTACAGCGGCGGACACGTACTCGAGACGCGTGAAGTTGATGCTAAATGTGGGAGGGAAAAACCGAAGGGCCCGGGAGAAAAATCCACGCGACCACGTGGAGAGAGACACGCAAACTCCAAATATACAGCAGCAGCAGGCGTCAGGGTCGGGATCGAACCCACGACCTCCTGTACACCAGGCGAGGTAGTTAACATCTCCTAGCCACCGTGATGATGATGATGAGAGAGAGACACGCAAACTCCAAATATACAGCAGCAGGCGTCAGGGTCGGGATCGAACCCACGACCTCCTGTATACCAGGCGAGGTAGTTAACATCTCCTAGCCACCGTGATGATGATGATGAGAGAGAGACACGCAAACTCCAAATATACAGCAGCAGGCGTCAGGTCGGGATCGAACCCACGACCTCCTGTATACCAGGCGAGGTAGTTAACATCTCCTAGCCACCGTGGTAATGATGAGAGAGAGACACGCAAACTCCAAATATACAGCAGCAGGCGTCAGGGTCGAGATCGAACCCACGACCTCCTGTACACCAGGCGAGGTAGTTAACATCTCCTAGCCACCGTGATGATGATGATGAGAGAGAGACACGCAAACTCCAAATATACA
>NC_083845.1:7923921-8003921 GCF_015708825.2 Lethenteron reissneri
TCAGAGAGATAGAGAGAGTGGACGACTCAGAGAGAAGGGGACGACTCAGAGAGAGAGACAGAGGACGACTCAGAGAGAGGGGACGACTCAGCGAGAGACAGAGGACGACTCAGAGAAAGAGAAGGGGACGACTCAGAGAGAGAGTGGACGACTCAGAGAGAGAGACAGAGGACGACTCAGAGAGAGAGAGTGGACGACTCAGAGAGAGAGACAGAGGACGACTCAGAGAGAGAGAAGTGGACGACTCAGAGAGAGAGAGTGGACGACTCAGAGAGAGAGACAGAGGACGACTCAGAGAGAGAGGACGACTCAGAGAAAGAGAAGACAGAGAGAGAGGACGACTCAGAGAGAGAGATGACTCAGAGAGAGATGGGACGACTCAGAGAGAGAGGGGACGACTCAGAGAGAGACGAGTCAGAGAGAGAGAAGGGGATTGACTCAGAAAGAGAGAGAGAGAGGACGACTCAGAGAGGGGACGACTCAGAGAGAGAGACGAGTCAGAGAGAGAGAGAGGACGACTCAGAGAGAGACAGAGGACGACTCAGAGAGAGAGAGTGGACGACTCAGAGAGAGACAGAGGACGACTCAGAGAAAGAGAGAGAGGACGACTCAGAGAGAGATGACTCAAAGAAAGAGAGAAGACGACTCAGAGAGAGACAGAGGACGACTCAGAGAGACAGAGTGGACGACTCAGAGAGATCGAGAGAGTGGACGACTCAGAGAGAAGGGGACGACTCAGAGAGAGAGAGAGACAGAGGACGACTCAGAGAGAGGGGACGACTCAGCGAGAGACAGAGGACGACTCAGAGAAAGAGAAGGGGACGACTCAGAGAGAGAGTGGACGACTCAGAGAGAGAGACAGAGGACGACTCAGAGAGAGAGAGTGGACGACTCAGAGAGAGAGACAGAGGACGACTCAGAGAGAGAGAAGTGGACGACTCAGAGAGAGAGAGTGGACGACTCAGAGAGAGAGACAGAGGACGACTCAGAGAGAGAGGACGACTCAGAGAAAGAGAAGACAGAGAGAGAGGACGACTCAGAGAGAGAGGATGACTCGGAGAGAGATGGGACGACTCAGAGAGAGAGGGGACGACTCAGAGAGAGACGAGTCAGAGAGAGAGAAGGGGATGACTCAGAAAGAGAGAGAGAGAGGACGACTCAGAGAGGGGACGACTCAGAGAGAGAGACGAGTCAGAGAGAGAGAGAGGACGACTCAGAGAGAGACAGAGGACGACTCAGAGAGAGAGAGTGGACGACTCAGAGAGAGAGAGACAGAGGACGACTCAGAGAAAGAGAGAGAGGACGACTCAGAGAGAGATGACTCAAAGAAAGAGAGAGGACGACTCAGAGAGAGACAGAGGACGACTCAGAGAGACAGAGTGGACGACTCAGAGAGATAAAGAGAGTGGACGACTCAGAGAGAAGGGGACGACTCAGAGAGAGAGAGAGACAGAGGACGACTCAGAGAGAGGGGACGACTCAGCGAGAGACAGAGGACGACTCAGAGAAAGAGAAGGGGACGACTCAGAGAGAGAGTGGACGACTCAGAGAGAGAGACAGAGGACGACTCAGAGAGAGAGAGTGGACGACTCAGAGAGAGAGACAGAGGACGACTCAGAGAGAGAGAAGTGGACGACTCAGAGAGAGAGAGTGGACGACTCAGAGAGAGAGACAGAGGACGACTCAGAGAGAGAGGACGACTCAGAGAAAGAGAAGACAGAGAGAGAGAGGACGACTCAGAGAGAGAGGATGACTCAGAGAGAGATGGGACGACTCAGAGAGAGAGGGGACGACTCAGAGAGAGACGAGTCAGAGAGAGAGAAGGGGATGACTCAGAAAGAGAGAGAGAGAGGACGACTCAGAGAGGGGACGACTCAGAGAGAGAGACGAGTCAGAGAGAGAGAGAGGACGACTCAGAGAGAGACAGAGGACGACTCAGAGAGAGAGAGTGGACGACTCAGAGAGAGACAGAGGACGACTCAGAGAAAGAGAGAGAGGACGACTCAGAGAGAGATGACTCAAAGAAAGAGAGAAGACGACTCAGAGAGAGACAGAGGACGACTCAGAGAGACAGAGTGGACGACTCAGAGAGATAGAGAGAGTGGACGACTCAGAGAGAAGGGGACGACTCAGAGAGAGAGAGAGACAGAGGACGACTCAGAGAGAGGGGACGACTCAGCGAGAGACAGAGGACGACTCAGAGAAAGAGAAGGGGACGACTCAGAGAGAGAGTGGACGACTCAGAGAGAGAGACAGAGGACGACTCAGAGAGAGAGAGTGGACGACTCAGAGAGAGAGACAGAGGACGACTCAGAGAGAGAGAAGTGGACGACTCAGAGAGAGAGAGTGGACGACTCAGAGAGAGAGACAGAGGACGACTCAGAGAGAGAGGACGACTCAGAGAAAGAGAAGACAGAGAGAGAGGACGACTCAGAGAGAGAGGATGACTCAGAGAGAGATGGGACGACTCAGAGAGAGAGGGGACGACTCAGAGAGAGACGAGTCAGAGAGAGAGAAGGGGATGACTCAGAAAAAGAGAGAGAGAGGACGACTCAGAGAGGGGACGACTCAGAGAGAGAGACGAGTCAGAGAGAGAGAGAGGACGACTCAGAGAGAGACAGAGGACGACTCAGAGAGAGAGAGTGGACGACTCAGAGAGAGACAGAGGACGACTCAGAGAAAGAGAGAGAGGACGACTCAGAGAGAGATGACTCAAAGAAAGAGAGAGGACGACTCAGAGAGAGACAGAGGACGACTCAGAGAGACAGAGGGGACGACTCAGAGAGAGAGAGAGGACAACTAACAGAGAGAGAGGACAACTCAGAGGCACCAGGAAGAGGAACCACACAGACGAGGGAGTGGGGAGGCAGCAGCAGCAGCCACTTGGTGTTTAGGAGCCGGCGCCACCAACAAATGCCCCAAGCTCTGCGGCCCTCTACGTATTAAGATGTTAGAGGAAACCAGAGCTCCCGGAGAAAACCCACACGTGCGAGGGGGAAACACGCTATCCCCGTGCAGACGGAGCAATGTGGGAAGGCCGCGTTTTTGCTCACCCACGGGAAGGAAGGGAGGGGAGTTTGGCAGCCACCTGTAGGATATGCACGGATGTGGGTTGGACTTCTTTCGCACCGTACGTAGCCAGCCGTGCTGATCAGAGGTGCGGGGGAAGGACAACCAACTAAACACAAACATGAGTTCTAAAGAAATGAGTTTGTCAATCTGGACGATGATGATGATTTAAAGGTGCATCTTAGCTCACGGTGGCTTCCCAATATCGGAAGGAAGAAGCGTTCCAGACGGCCACAGAACGCATCTGAAAGTGCGCGATGCGGTGTGTTAGTTCATGGGTCTCTATGTGATGAGTCAATGTGCAGTGTTGAGTCAATGGGTAGTGTTGAGTCTATGGGTAGTGTTGAGTTTGGACAGGGTTGAGTCTGGGCAGTGTTGAGTCTATGGGCAGTGTTGAGTCTATGGGCAGTGTTGAGTCTACGGGTAGTGTTGAGTCTATGGGTAGTGTTGAGTCTATGGGCAGTGTTGAGTCTATGGGCAGTGTTGAGTCTATGGGCAGTGTTGAGTCTATGGGTAGTGTTGAGTCTATGGGCAGTGTTGAGTCTATGGGCAGTGTTGAGTCTATGGGTAGTGTTGAGTCTATGGGTAGTGTTGAGTCTATGGGTAGTGTTGAGTCTATGGGCAGTGTTGAGTTTGGACAGGGTTGAGTCTGGGCAGTGTTGAGTCTATGGGCAGTGTTGAGTCTATGGGCAGTGTTGAGTCTATGGGCAGTGTTGAGTCTGGGCAATGTTGAGTCTATGGGCAGTGTTGAGTCTATGGGTAGTGTTGAGTCTATGGGCAGTGTTGAGTCTGGGCAATGTTGAGTCTATGGGCAGTGTTGAGTCTATGGGCAGTGTTGAGTCTGGGCAATGTTGAGTCTATGGGCAGTGTTGAGTCTATGGCAGTGTTGAGTCTGGGCAATGTGAGTCTATGGGCAAGTGTTGAGTCTATGGGTAGTGTTGAGTCTATGGGCAGTGTTGAGTCTGGCAATGTTGAGTCTATGGGCAGTGTTGAGTCTATGGCAAGTGTTGAGTCTATGGGAAGTGTTGCAGTCTATGGGCAAGGTTGAGTCTATGGGCAGTGTTGAGGTCTATGGGCAGTGTGAGTCTGGGCAATGTTGAGTCTATGGGCATGTTAGTTTGAGTGTGATGGTCTATGGGCAGTGTTGAGTCTGGGCATGTTGAGTCATGGGCATGTTGAGGTCTATGGGCAGTGTTGAGTCTATGGCAGTGTTGAGTCTGGGCAATGTTGAGTCTAGGGCAGTGTTGAGTCATGGGCATGGTTGAGTCTGGGCAATGTTTGAGCTCTATGGGCAGTGTTGAGTCTATGGGCAGTGTTGAGTCTGGGCAATGTTGAGTCTATGGGCAGTGTTGAGTCTATGGGCATGTTGAGTCTGGCAATGTTGAGTCTATGGGCAGTGTTGAGTCTATGGCAGTGTTGAGTCTGGGCAATGTTGAGTCTATGGGCAGTGTTGAGTCTATGGGCAAGTGTTGAGTCTGGGCAATGTTGAGTCTATGGGCAGTGTTGAGTCTATGGCAGTGTTGAGTCTGGGCAATGTTGAGTCTATGGGCCGTGGTTGAGTCTATGGCAGGTTGAGTCTGGGCAATGTTGAGTCTATGGGCAGTGTTGAGTCTATGGGCAGTGTTGAGTCTGGGCAATGTTGAGTCTATGGGCAGTGTTGAGTCTATGGGCAGTGTTGAGTCTGGGCAATGTTGAGTCTATGGGCAGTGTTGAGTCTATGGGCAGTGTTGAGTCTGGGCAATGTTGAGTCTATGGGCAGTGTTGAGTCTATGGGCAGTGTTGAGTCTGGGCAATGTTGAGTCTATGGGCAGTGTTGAGTCTATGGGCAGTGTTGAGTCTGGGCAATGTTGAGTCTATGGGCAGTGTTGAGTCTATGGGCAGTGTGAGTCTGGGCAATGTGAGTCTATGGGCAGTGTTGAGTCTGGGCAATGTTGAGTCTATGGGCAGTGTTGAGTCTATGGGCAGTGTTGAGTCTGGGCAATGTGAGTCTATGGTCAGTGTTGAGTTTATGGGCAGTGTGAGTCTATGGGCAGTGTTGAGTCTATGGGCAATGTTGAGTCTATGGGCAGTGTTGAGTCTGGGCAATGTTGAGTCTATGGGCAGTGTTGAGTCTATGGGCAGTGTTGAGTCTGGGCAGTGTTGAGTCTATGGGCAGTGTTGAGTCTGGGCAATGTTGAGTCTATGGGCAGTGTTGAGTCTATGGGCAGTGTTGAGTCTGGGCAATGTTGAGTCTATGGGCAGTGTTGAGTCTGGGCAGTGTTGAGTCTATGGGCAGTGTTGAGTCTGGGCAATGTTGAGTCTATGGGCAGTGTTGAGTCTATGGGCAGTGTTGAGTCTGGGCAATGTTGAGTCTATGGGCAGTGTTGAGTCTATGGGCAGTGTTGAGTCTGGGCAGTGTTGAGTCTATGGGCAGTGTTGAGTCTATGGGCAGTGTTGAGTCTATGGGCAGTGTTGAGTCTATGGGCAGTGTTGAGTCTATGGGCAGTGTTGAGTCTGGGCAGTGTTGAGTCTGGGCAGTGTTGAGTCTCTGGGCAGTGTTGAGTCTATGGACAGTGTTGAGTCTGGGCAATGTTGAGTCTATGGGCAGTGTTGAGTCTATGGGCAGTGTTGAGTCTGGGCAATGTTGAGTCTATGGGCAGTGTTGAGTCTATGGACAGTGTTGAGTCTGGGCAATGTTGAGTCTATGGGCAGTGTTGAGTCTATGGGCAGTGTTGAGTCTGGGCAATGTTGATGGGTATATGGGCAGTGTTGAGTCTATGGGCAGTGTTGTGAGTATGGGCAATGTTGAGTCTATGGGCAGGTGTTGAGTCTATGGGCAGTGTTGAGTCTGGGCAATGTTGAGTCTATGGGCAGTGTTGAGTCTATGGGCAGTGTTGAGTCTGGGCAATGTTGAGTCTATGGGCAGTGTTGAGTCTATGGGCAGTGTTGAGTCTATGGGCAGTGTTGAGTCTGGGCAATGTTGAGTCTATGGGCAGTGTTGAGTCTATGGGCAGTGTTGAGTCTGGGCAATGTTGAGTCTATGGGCAGTGTTGAGTCTATGGGCAGTGTTGAGTCTGGGCAATGTTGAGTCTATGGGCAGTGTTGAGTCTATGGGCAGTGTTGAGTCTATGGGCAGTGTTGAGTCTGGGCAATGTTGAGTCTATGGGCAGTGTTGAGTCTGGGCAATGTTGAGTCTATGGGCAGTGTTGAGTCTATGGGCAGTGTTGAGTCTGGGCAGTGTTGAGTCTATGGGCAGTGTTGAGTCTGGGCAATGTTGAGTCTATGGGCAGTGTTGAGTCTATGGGCAGTGTTGAGTCTATGGGCAGTGTTGAGTCAATGGGTAGTGTTGAGTCTGGGCGATGTTGAGTCTATGGGCATCAGATGTGAATTTTGAACTTTTTTCCCACCGTACTATCCAACTGCTCTAAATCTGTGCAGGGGACGGACACCAAACTGCGGCGCTGTAGACGCCACTGAACATCGCTGCACGCGGCTTCATCTTAGACGCCGTGGGGGGGGGGGGCGGCTTTCATCCAGCAGTGGAGAGGTCAAACACCAAAGGGGGCGGACGGATCTCTCACTCCGCGGAGGGGGAGGCTCCGTCTCCCCACACGCGCGATCTCTGTCCACGTTTTTAAAATTCACCGCACATTCGGCTCCGTATTCAATTGCGAGCTAAAAAGCAAAGAGAAAATAATTGGATGTTTTTTTTGTTCATTCCCTGTGCTCCTGCGTATCCGAGCCAGGTGAGATCTCTGATAGAGGAATAAAGGAAGATACGAAAGACTCCTATCACATCACACGCAAACAAGAGGGAGAGAGATCGAGAGGACGGGCTCAGATTAAAATGCGCCGCCGAGTAAAGAATGGTCACTTTGAAATCATGGGCAAGTAACATCGCAACGTCACGGAATCAAAACGTATTTGTCAATCGTATCGGCAATATGATGTCTTCTTTAAAATCGACTTTGCAGTAGGTGTCACCATGTGCTTATACACTCGTGTGTGTACGTGTGTGTGTGCGTGTACGTGTGTGTGTGTACGTGTGCGTGTGTGTGCGTGTGTGTGCGTGTGTGTGCATGTACACGTGTGTGTACGTGTGTGTGTGTACACGTGTGTGTACGTGTGTGTGTACAGGGGAGCGGTGGTGTAGCGGTTAGCGCTCTGCGCTCTGCGCTGCGAACCCAGTGAGCCGAGTTTGATTCCCGCTCACGGCCAACACCGGTGACGATTATCTGAACCAGTCCCGGGCCTCCCTTAGGCCGACTCAGCCTCAAATGAGTACCTGGTGCGGTGTGTAAACATCGTCACTAGGGAGACAAAGGCGGTCGGGCGTGGTGTTGGCCACCCACCCCCTCGTGTGCCATTCTGGCCTTCATAGATGCTCGCTAACAGCACTTGCCCCTCCAGTCTGTTAAGGCTATATGGGGGATCTTTGTCTTTGACAGAGAGGACCAAAAGTCGGTACACATCGAGTTTACACTACCATTAAAATAATTTAATCCAAATAATAAATATTGCTATAAAATAGATTCCTGTTTACATGATTGTGGTTATGGTTGTACTTTATTCATGCCTAATCTCTGCCATTACATACAATGAAACAAGAAAAGGTAAATAAGAATGAGACACCATTAAAACCTCATTTGCCAGTAAAAATATGATAATTGTTTTTTTTTACCCTTCTATCTGGCAACAAAACTGACACCTTTTTGGCGTCATCTGGTCCAACCCATGTGAGACTAGGCTGTAAGGAAAGCTGTCTCGGGTGTGGACCAGTCAACTTCAAGGACAGTGCATACATTATCAGAGTTGTGTTTTTTGTTTGCATTATGACTGCAGGTATTGTGGTCTATGTAAACATGACTCCTTGTAAAAAAGGTGTCAGTTTTGTTGCCAGATAGAAGGGTAAAAACAAAAACAATTAAGAAAAGAGACATTATTGTAAAAAAATTATAAAAAGTCCATCCGATGTATTAGTGATTTTTTTTTTATCTTTTAGGCAGGAAATTCGTTTTCAAATTTAGAATTTTTTTCTGGGGGGGGGAACGTTTTCAAATTTAGATTTTTTTTCTGGGGGGGGGGACGTTTTCAAATTTAGATTTTGTTTTCTGGGGGGGGGGACGTTTTCAAATTTAGATTTTGTTTTCTGGGGGGGGGACGTTTTCAAATTTAGATTTTTTTTTCTGGGGGGGGGAACGTTTTCAAATTTAGATTTTGTTTTCTGGGGGGGGGGACGTTTTCAAATTTAGATTTTTTTTATGGCGGGGGGGGGGGACCCCCCCAGACCCCCTGTAAGATTTGGTCCCCCCCAATGTTGACTCCATGGCTACGGCCTTGCTTTAATCGTTTGTTCTTTGTGTTAATATCATGGGTTTTTTTTTAGATTACAGTCATCGATATCTATTTGTCCACGTCTTCCTTTTCAGATGAGCTTTTCAGAATGGAAAGAAAATCGACTGATTTGAAGTAAAACGTAATTGAACAACGTCCGATAGATTACATCCGTAAGCTTGCAAAAGTCAAAAACCAAAAAACACAACACCCGGCCAAAATTCATTTCAGAAGAGAATTCCTGCGCGATGCATTCATCTTAATAACGGAAGTCAATTTCAACATCTGTTAAAGCAAATTTAACAACCCCACATGCGAGAACCCTCCGTGTCCTGACTTTTGTGGCAGCCTTTATATGATTAAGATGCACTGATTAGCAGCAGCGAAAGCCAGCCACCGACTTCCAACACAGAGCGCGCTGGTTCGATTCCTATGGGTTAAGTTAGTACGGGGCCTGTAGCATATGATGTGATAAAGGAGGCCCTAAATAAATAAATAAACATTTATATTACAATATATGTTTTACTTGCATAGTAAATAAATTGTATTTTTTCATTTGCTACACAGCCAGATAATACCACAAATCGCTAACCTTAAACACCCGGTCGAAGGCGGTATAGTACTATAGTAATAGAGCAAGTGCAGAATCACTGAAACGGAATTGATATCTTGAAAGCATTTAGCGCGGGGCCCTTGAAAGTGCGGGGCCCGTAGCTACATATGTAGTAGCTACT
Organism: Lethenteron reissneri; assembly: GCF_015708825.2. NCBI lineage: Eukaryota > Metazoa > Chordata > Hyperoartia > Petromyzontiformes > Petromyzontidae > Lethenteron > Lethenteron reissneri. The sequence continues at coordinate 7,933,038 of NC_083845.1, forward strand.
ACATGTGTAGTAGCAGCTACATATGTAGTAGCCACTACATGTGTAGTAGTAGCTACATGTGTAGTAATAGCTACTACATGTGTAGTAGCAGCTACATATGTAGTAGCCACTACATGTGTAGTAGCTACTACATGTGTAGTAGCTGCTACATATGTAGTAGTAGCAGCTACATATGTAGTAGTAGCTACATATGAAGTAGCCACTACATGTGTAGTAGTAGCTACATATGTAGTAGTAGCAGCTACATATGTAGTAGTAGCTACATATGAAGTAGCCACTACATGTGTAGTAGTAGCTACATATGTAGTAGTAGCAGCTACATATGTAGTAGCCACTACATGTGTAGTAGTAGCTGCTACATGTGTAGTAGCCACTACATGTGTAGTAGTAGCTACTACACATGTAGTAGCTACTACTACACATGTAGTTACTACTACATATGTAGTGGCTACTACATATGTAGCTACTACTACAAATGTAGTTACTACTACATATGTAGCTACTACCTCACATGTAGTAGCTACTACTACACATGTAGTAGCTACTACTACATATGTAGCTACTACTACACATGTAGTAGCTACTACTACATATGTAGTAGCAGCTACTACACATGTAGTAGCTGCTACTACATATGTAGCTACTACTACATATGTAGTAGTACTACATATGTAGTAGTAGCCACTACATGTGTAGTAGCAGCTACTACAGTAAAACCTTGGATTGCGAGTAACTTGGTCTGCGAGTGTTTTGCAAGACGAGCAAATTTTTAAAATAAATTTTAACTTGATAAACGAGCGAGGTCTTGCAATACGAGCAGTACGTGCATACGCTTTGTCTGCCGAGCGTCACGTGATCACAACTGATACACGAGTGCTTTGATATACGAGTGCTTTGGATTACACACACGTTTCCGGAACGAATTGTGCTCGCAATGCAAGGTTTTACTGTACTTTAGTATTTTTTTTAGTCTATGACATTTCAGGTGCTGCGCCGTTACCCCCTCGACATCTGTGTCGTGGAGATGTTCACACGCAACACGAGCCGCAGTCAACAAGCTGGTACGATTTGACTTCAGACGTTCACAGCCGCACACACAACACCACACACACACACAAACTAAGACAAAGATCCCCCGTGTAGCCTTCACAGACTGTTGGGGCAAGTGCTGTTAGCGAGCGGCACCTATGAAGGTCGGAACGGTACACGAAGCGGTGGGTGGCCAGCACCACGCCCGGCCGCCTTTGTCTCCCCAGTGGCGATGTTTACACACCGCACCAGGTACTCATCTGAGGCTGAGTCGACCTAGGGGAGGCCCAGGACCGGTTCAGATAATCGTCACCGGTGTTGGTGGCCGTGATCGCGAATCGAACCCGGGTGGACGGGGGTTCGTAGCGCAGCGTAGCGCTAACCGCTGCACCACCGCTCGCCGCACACCGCACGCACGCAAAGGGAGACTCAATCCACGGTGTTGGCCGTTACCCTGGACATTGCACCATTATAATGCTTTATTGGCTCTTCGCGTGATTTATACGAGTGGGCTCGTGTAGAAAAAGGAAAGAACGTCGGGGCGAGGTGTCCGTGTTGCTAAGAGGGGTTCGTAATCGCCGCGCCAGAAGCACTGATGAGGGATCCACGAAGCGTCTAATCGTGGGCTCAGTGTGTGTGTGTGTCTCTGTGTGTGTGTGTGTCTCTGTGTGTGTGTGTGTGTCTGTGTGTGTGTGTGTGTCTGTGTGTGTGTGTCTATGTGTGTGTGTGTGTCTCTGTGTGTGTCTGTGTGTGTGTCTCTGTGTGTGTTTCTGTGTGTGTCTCTGTGTGTGTCTCTGTGTGTGTGTCTCTGTGTGTGTGTCTCTGTGTGTGTGTCTGTGTGTGTCTCTGTGTGTGTGTCTGTGTGTGTGTGTCTCTGTGTGTGTGTGTGTCTCTGTGTGTGTGTCTCTGTGTGTGTGTCTCTGTGTGTGTGTCTGTGTGTGTCTCTGTGTGTGTGTCTGTGTGTGTGTCTCTCTGTGTGTGTGTGTCTCTGTGTGTGTGTCTGTGTGTGTGTGTCTCTGTGTGTGTGTCTCTGTGTGTGTGTCTCTGTGTGTGTGTCTCTGTGTGTGTGTCTGTGTGTGTCTCTGTGTGTGTGTGTCTGTGTGTGTGTGTGTCTCTGTGTGTGTGTGTCTCTGTGTGTGTCTCTGTGTGTGTCTCTGTGTGTGTCTCTGTGTGTGTGTGTCTCTGTGTGTGTGTCTGTGTGTGTCTCTCTGTGTGTGTCTCTGTGTGTGTGTCTCTGTGTGTGTGTCTCTCTGTGTGTGTCTCTCTGTGTGTCTCTGTCTGTGTCTTTGTCTCTCTGTCTCTGTCTCTCTGTCTGTGTCTCAGATAGAGAGAACGACTCAGAGAGAGAGAGGACGACTCAGAGAGAGAGGACGACTCAGAGAGAGAGAGGACGACTCAGAGAGAGAGGACGACTCAGAGAAAGAGAGGACGACTCAGAGAGAGAGGACGACTCAGAGAGAGGACGACTCAGAGAGAGAGAGAGAGGACGACTCAGAGAGAGAGAGAGGACGACTCAGAGAGAGGACGACTCAGAGAGAGGACAACTCAGAAAGAGAGGACGAATCAGAAAGAGAGAGAGAGAGGACGACTCAGAGAGAGAGAGGACGACTCAGAGGTACCAGGAGGAGGATGAACCACACAAACGAGGGAGTGGTAAGGCAGCAGCAGCAGCCACGCGCTGGTGAGGAGCCTTCACTACCCCCAAGCTCTGCGGTCCTCTACGTATGAAGTTGTCATCGGCCAATTAACAACGAGCGGTTGCGTGCGCGGGAGGAAACCGGAGCACCCGCAGAAACCCCCACGCCTGCGTGCGAGGGAGAAACGCTCTATCCCGTACAGAAGGAACAGATGGGAAGTCCACTTTTTTATTTTTTATTTCCTTCTCAGATCCCCGACGTATCACGGCAGAGCCAGGGAGGCATGGCTCCTCATCCTCCTCCTCCCCGTCGCCCACGGCGATGGGAGTTCAGCGCAGGATAAACACTGGTCAACACACTTTTTTTGGCATAAGGTATTCCAACGGTTTGAATGTAATTTTGGGGATGCTGATTCCAAATCTGACATCAGTTTTTGTCTATCACATCAGGTTTTTCGAGATATCAAATATTGCATTTTTAATAAAAACTGCGGAAGAAAAATATTCAATAAATGTGGATATCTACATAAAATTATATTATAAACACACTATTCTAAAAATACAGCACCATATTTTAACACTAAAGCAGTCACTGACTCGCAACAACTTGCAATCATAAGTGACAGAGTTAATTTCGGGTAAAATCAATGAAAATGGGGTATGCCGATAGCATAAAAATGAGATGTGATAGAGCAAATCTGAGATCCGATTTGGAATCAGCTGCAAAAGTCCTGGCCAGAAAAAAAAAAATTGTTGTTGTTGTTGACCAGTGTAATCCTCGTGTGGTCCACCAACCCCTCGCTGCTGCCTCCACAGCGCTGGGGTCACGTGGCCACTCCGCGTGCCTCGCGTTTTCACAATGGGGCCGTGTCTGAATCACCGACTCGTCTTGTCGAGAATTGTACGGGTCCTCCCCATTCGAGGCACTTTGCAGCAATCACATTCCGTGTGTGTGTGTCACAAAAGAAAGCCCCCCGGCATATGCTGATGATAGTGGTTGGGGGATGGAGTGGCAGTCACTTAAAGTGGCGGTGGAGTTGGGTGGGCAGTTGGGAGAGCAGTCGGCAGAGGATCTCAGGAGCAGTGATCGAGGTATGGTAGGGGTTGGGGTAGTGGTTGGGGTTGGGGTAGTAGTAGGGGTTTGGGTAGGGGTAGTGGAAGGGGTTTGGGATAGTGGTAGGAGTTGGGGTAGTGGTAGGGGTTGGGGTAGTGATAGGGGTAGTGATAGGGGTAGTGATAGTGGTAGGGGTAGTGGTAGGGGTTCGTTGTAACTGGGACGCGGGGCCAGGGAGAGTAGCAGCAGTAGTAGGACGAGAATGACCTGGGGGGAGAGGAGACGCGATTCGTTGTAAGGGAGGAACGAAGCTGCAAGCTGTTGTTGTTGTTGAAGCTGTAAGTTGTTGTTGTTGTTGTTGTAGTGAAGATAGTCGCTCCGCGTGCCCCAGTGGAGGGGGAGCGAGAAGGGAGACGGGACGAGAGAGCGAGACTTGGACGCAGCAGGATGAAGACGGAGGCGGGGAGAATAACACATTCTAAATATTGCATAGAAAACAGGTGGGACTTAGACATCGAGTAGGGAGAGAGGGGGTAGAGAGGGAGGGGGGGGGGTAGAGAGAGGGGGTAGAGAGGGAGGGGGGGTAGAGAGAGGGGGTAGAGAGGGAGGGGGAGTAGAGAGAGGGGGTAGAGAGGGAGGGGGGTAGAGAGAGGGGGTAGAGAGAGGGGGTAGAGAGGGAGGGGGGGGTAGAGAGAGGGGGTAGAGAGGGAGGGGGGTAGAGAGAGGGGGTAGAGAGAGGGGGTAGAGAGAGGGGGTAGAGAGAGAGGAGGTAGAGAGAGAGGGGGGTAGAAAGGGAGAGGGGGTAGAGAGGGGGGGGGTAGAGAGAGGGGGTAGAGAGAGGGGGTAGAGAGGGAGGGGGGGTAGAGAGAGGGGTAGAGAGGGAGGGGGGGTAGAGAGAGGGGGTAGAGAGGGAGGGGGTAGAGAGAGGGGGTAGAGAGAGGGGGTAGAGAGAGGGGGTAGAGAGGGAGGGGGGTAGAGAGAGGGGGGTAGAGAGGGAGGGGGGGGGTAGAGAAAGAGGGGGTAGAGAGGGAGGGGGTAGAGAGAGGGGGTAGAGAGAGGGGGTAGAGAGGGAGGGGGGGTAGAGAGAGGGGTAGAGAGGGAGGGGGGGTAGAGAGAGGGGGTAGAGAGGGAGGGGGTAGAGAGAGGGGGTAGAGAGAGGGGGTAGAGAGAGGGGGTAGAGAGGGAGGGGGGTAGAGAGAGGGGGTAGAGAGGGAGGGGGGGGGGGTAGAGAAAGAGGGGGTAGAGAGGGAGGGGGGTAGAGAGAGGGGGTAGAGAGAAGGGGTAGAGAGAGGGGGTAGAGAGGGAGGGGGGGGGGTAGAGAGAGGGGGGTAGAGAGGGAGGGGGGTAGAGAGAGGGGGTAGAGAGAGGGGCTAGAGAGAGGGGGTAGAGAGGGAGGGGGGGGGTAGAGAGAGGGGGTAGAGAGGGAGGGGGGTAGAGAGAGGGGGGTAGAGAGGGAGGGGGGTAAAGAGAGGGGGTAGAGAGGGAGGGGGGGTAGAGAGAGGGGGTAGAGAGGGAGAGGGGGTTGAGAGAGGGGATAGAGAGGGAGGGGTAGAGATAGGGGGTAGAGAGAGGGGGTAGAGAGGGAGGGGGGTAGAGAGAGGGGGTAAAGAGAGGGGGTAGAGAGAGGGGGTAGAGAGTGGGGGTAGAGAGGGAGGGGGGTAGAGAGAGGGGGTAAAGAGAGGGGGTAGAGAGGGAGGGGGGTAGAGAGAGGGGGTAGAGAGGGAGGGGGGTAGAGAGAGAGAGAGGGGGGGTAAGAAGGAGGAGAGCAGAGCGTGGAATCTTTTTGTGAAATCTTTCATTTAAAAAGGGGGGATGGGGGGCACGTAAAGCAAAGCATTGGAAAAAAATGAAATGATGAACGAAGCAAAGTGCCGACTACACCGAGCATCTTCTTGTTTCCTCTGATCGTCAAAAGCAAGAAAGAGAGAGGGGGTAGAGAGACTGACAGCGTGGGAGGACGGGATGAGAGTGGTGAGGCTTTAGAGAAGTGAGACCTATGAACTAGAAAAACATTTAAACCACGTGACGATAACTTTCATTGTCGCCGGACGCGACCTTGAGCATCACAAACGATAGCAGCTCAAAGACATGTGATTCATCTTCTTGGTTCTTTCGGTAAAGTCACGTAGAAGGGAAATAATAAAATAATAAAAATAAAACATAATAAAATATTAAATTTCGATTTAAAGCTTTCGTGACTGCAGGGATTCATCTTCTTGGTTCTTTCGGTAAAGTCACGTAGAAGGGAAATAATAAAATAATAAAAATATAATAAAATAATTCTCACGACGTTTCGGCTACAACGCAAACAGCCGTCCTCAGGTGAAGAATGGACGGCTGCTTGCGTCGTAGCCGAAACGTCGTGAGAATTATTTTATTGTTTTATTTTTATTATTTTATTATTTCCCTTCTACGTGACTTTACCGAAAGAACCAAGAAGATGAATCCCTGCAGTCACGAAAGCTTTAAATCGAGAAATGTGACTCATCACCACCAGCAGCACGTGGACATTCCAAGCAGCAGTCAGATGCTCCGAACGCGTGACGTTGATTCTAAACGCGGAGGGAGAACCCCAGAAGAGCCGGAGAAAAATCCACGCGACCACGGGGAGAGAGAGAGCGACGCGCAAACTCCAAATATACAGCAGCAGGCGTCAGGGTTGGGATTGAACCCACGACCTCCTGTACACCAGGCGAGGTAGTTAACATCTCCTAGCCACCGTGATGATGATGAGAGAGAGAGAGACACTCAAACTCCAAGTATACAAGAGGCGTCAGGGTCGGGATCGAACCCACGACCTCCTGTACAACAGGCGACGTAGTCAACATCTCCTAGCCACCGTGATGATGATGATGATGAGAGAGAGAAACACCACAAATTCCAAATATACAGCAGCAAGCGTCAGGGTCCGGATCGAATCCCCGACCTCCTGTACACCAGGCGAGGTAGTTAACATCTCCGAGCCACCGTGAAACGAGACCGTGGAGGTATGGCATAGACATTCACTCGCGCCCGTCTCGGCACAACCCACCAACCCCACCCCCTCCCACGCCACGCCTGATGATAGCGACGATGATCGCGATGATTGCGGTAAGGGCAATAAAGTCGCAAGGCCAAACGTGAGTGGCGTCTGAATTCTAATAAGAGTGAGAATAATTATATTTTTAAAAATAAGTTGAAAGGAAACAAAAGTCCATCGCCTGGTTGAAGGAACGCGCTCTGGCAATAAAGAACTCCTCCTCGTAATCCCACTGCGGAGAAATCACATTAAAATAAAAAATAAATATTTTCAGGCATGCATTTTTTAAAATCGTGCTTTGCTACATTTCCCCAAAGCCCATGCAGGGCAATATAAAAAATTGAATCAGTTTCCATTACGGTCAAACTTTTATTGTTCCCGCAGTGTGTGTGTGTGTGTGCCTAGGTGTGTGTGTGTAGGTGTGTGTGTGTCTGTCTAGGTGTGTGTGTAGGTGTGTGTGTTTTAGGTGTGTGTGTGTAGGAGTGTGTGTGTCTAGGTGTGTGTGTAGGTGTGTGTGTGTGTGCCTAGGTGTGTGTGTGTGCCTAGGTGTGTGTGTGACTAGGTGTGTGTAGGTGTGTGTGTCTAGGTGTGTGGTAGTGTAGCGGTTAGCGCGCTGCGCTATGAACCTGGCGACCCGGGTTCGATTCCCGCTCACGGCTAACACCAGTGACGATTATCTGAACCGGTCCTGGGCCTCCCCTAGGTCGACTCAGCCTTAAATGAGTACCTGGTGCGGTGTGTAAACATCGCCACTAGGGAGACAAAGGCGGTAGGGCGTGGTGCTGGCCACCCACCCCCTCGTGTACCGTTCCGGCCTTCATAGGTGCTCGCTAACAGCACTTGCCCCTACAGTCTGTTCAGGCTATACGGGGGGATCTTTGTCTTTTTTGTCTAGGTGTGTGTGTGTGTAGGTGTTTGTGTGTAGGTGTGTGTAGGTGTGTGTCTAAGTGTGTGTCTAGGTGTGTGTGTAGGTGTGTGTGTCTAGGTGTGTGTAGGTGTTTGTGTGTAGGTGTATGTGTAGGTGTGTGTGTGTAGGTGTGTGTGTGTAGGTGTGTGTGTGTAGGTGTGTGTGTGTAGGTGTGTGTGTAGGTGTGTGTGTGTCTCTCTGCTCACGGCCAACACCAGTGACGATTAGCTGAACAGGTCCTGGGCCTCCCCGAGGTAGACTCAGCCTCAAATGAGTACTTAGTGCCATGTACAAAAACATCGCCACTGGGGAGACAAAGGCGGCCGGGCGTGTGCCGTGCCGGCCTTCATAGGCGCTCGCTAACAGCACTTGCCCCAACAGTCTGTCAAGGCTACACGGGGGATGTTTGTCTTTGTAATTAGGAACGATGCCGCTGCCCCAGTGCAGGCTCGACCTCTTCTCGTTAAAAGTAAAATAATAAAATAATAATTATTCTTATTAAATAATGAATTGCCTTCTAATTGGACGTGGTTCCGGCTGAGGTCGTAGTTTACGTTAACTAAAGTCTTTTAACCTCAATTAATCATCCACGCGTAGCGGGGGGTGGGTTTTTTTTTGCTGCTCTACAAGAAAAACATTGTTGGGAGCGGTGGGACAGCGGTTAGCGCACTGCGCCAAAAATCCCGGAGAACCAGTAGGAGGAACTCAATGCAGATTAGGGGGGGGGGGACATACAAACTCCACTCACGCACAAAGACAAAGATCTCCCGTATAGCCTGAGCAGAGTATTGGGGCAAGTGCTGTTAGCGTGTAACACCTGTGAAGGCCGGAACGGCACACGAGGGGGAGGGTGGCCAGCACAACGCCCGGCCGCCTTTGTCTCGCCAGTGGCGATGTTCACGCACGCCACTAGGTACTCGTTTGAGGCTGAGTCGACCTAGGAGAGGCCCAGAACCGCTTCAGATAATTTGCCACTTGTGTCGGCCTTGAGCTGGAATCGAACCCGGGTCACCGGGTTCGTAGTGCAGCGCGCTAAACACTGCTCTACTGCTCCTCACATTCTAGAGACTGGGGTGGTTATTGAGGTCCTGGTTATTGAGGTTCTGGTTATTAAGATCCTGGTTATTGAGGTCCTGGTTATTGAGGTTCTGGTTATTGAGGTCCTGGTTATTAAGGTCCTGGTTATTGAGGTTCTGGTTATTGAGGTCCTGGTTATTAAGATCCTGGTTATTAAGATCCTGGTTATTAAGGTTCTGGTTATTGAGGTTCTGGTTATTGAGGTCCTGGTTATTAAGGTCCTGGTTATTGAGGTTCTGGTTACTAAGATCCTGGTTATTAACATCCTGGTTATTGAGGTCCTGGTTATTGAGGTCCTGGTTATTGAGATCCTGGTTATTGATATCCTGGTTATTGAGATCCTGGTTATTGAGGTCCTGGTTATTAAGATCCTGGTTATTGAGATCCTGGTAATTGAGGTCCTGGTTATTGAGGTCCTGGTTATTAAGATCCTGGTTATTGAGATCCTGGTTATTAAGATCCTGGTTATTGAGGTCCTGGTTATTGAGGTCCTGGTTATTAAGATCCTGGTTATTGAGATCCTGGTTATTGAGATCCTGGTTATTGAGGTTCTGGTTATTGAGGTTCTGGTTATTGAGATCCTGGTTATTAAGATCCTGGTTATTGAGGTTCTGGTTATTAAGATCCTGGTTATTGAGGTCCTGGTTATTGAGATCCTGGTTATTAAGATCCTGGTTATTGAGGTTCTGGTTATTGAGGTTCTGGTTATTGAGATCCTGGTTATTAAGATCCTGGTTATTGAGGTTCTGGTTATTAAGATCCTGGTTATTGAGGTTCTGGTTATTGAGATCCTGGTTATTGAGGTTCTGGTTATTAAGATCCTGGTTATTGAGGTCCTGGTTATTAAGATCCTGGTTATTGAGGTCCTGGTTATTGAGGTCCTGGTTATTGAGTTCCTGGTTATTAAGATCCTGGTTATTAAGATCCTGGTTATTAAGATCCTGGTTATTGAGATCCTGGTTATTGAGGTCCTGGTTATTGAGATCCTGGTTATTGAGATCCTGGTTATTGAGGTCCTGGTTATTAAGATCCTGGTTATTGAGATCCTGGTTATTGAGGTCCTGGTTATTGAGATCCTGGTTATTGAGATCCTGGTTATTGAGATCCTGGTTATTGAGGTTCTGGTTATTAAGATCCTGGTTATTGAGATCCTGGTTATTGAGATCCTGGTTATTGAGGTCCTGGTTATTGAGATCCTGGTTATTGAGATCCTGGTTATTAAGATCCTGGTTATTGAGGTCCTGGTTATTGAGGTCCTGGTTATTGAGGTCCTGGTTATTAAGATCCTGGTTATTAAGATCCTGGTTATTAAGATCCTGGTTATTGAGGTCATGGTTATTAAGATCCTGGTTATTAAGATCCTGGTTATTGAGGTTCTGGTTATTGAGGTCCTGGTTATTAAGATCCTGGTTATTGAGATCCTGGTTATTGAGATCCTGGTTATTGAGGTTCTGGTTATTGAGATCCTGGTTATTGAGATCCTGGTTATTAATATCCTGGTTATTGAGGTTCTGGTTATTGAGATCCTGGTTATTGAGGTCCTGGTTATTAAGATCCTGGTTATTGAGATCCTGGTTATTAAGATCCTGGTTATTGAGGTTCTGGTTATTGAGGTCCTGGTTATTGAGGTCCTGGTTATTAAGATCCTGGTTATTGAGGTCCTGGTTATTAAGATCCTGGTTATTGAGATCCTGGTTATTAAGATCCTGGTTATTGAGGTCCTGGTTATTAAGATCCTGGTTATTGAGATCCTGGTTATTGAGGTCCTGGTTATTAAGATCCTGGTTATTGAGATCCTGGTTATTAAGATCCTGGTTATTGAGGTCCTGGTTATTGAGGTTCTGGTTATTGAGGTCCTGGTTATTGAGGTCCTGGTTATTAAGATCCTGGTTATTGCGGTCCTGATGATGGATGCGGGAAGGGGCGACCATTTTCCTCTATCCACAGGGACTTCCCGGAGGGTTTTTGCCGGCGTTTCGGCGGATGGGAGCGGGGCCGAGAAGGTGACCGTGTGACAGCGCGGGCAGTCGGAGGTGTTGCGGGCTCCGGCTTTGAGGGTTCCAGTGATACGCCGCCACGGTTGCAGAGTTCGGTGGGGCATCAACAAGTCAAGTGGTGGCTAACTCCTCGGTCCAGGCTTGGTCCGCCGTGGCGGGATGACTGCCGGGTGCAGGGAGCTGAGTGTAAACGCGATCGCTTCAGAGAAATTGGCAGCAATTTGTGAAAAAAATAATAGATTATTAACCGATCCGTAAATCGGGTAGTTTGGCAAGCGTGTGTGTATATATATATATAATTAAATATCTGTTCATCACATTTGACTGCGGTTTCTCGCCCGCTGATACAATGAATTACAGTAATGTTGAATTAATGTCAGCGCAGGCATTGTGATGGAGTAATAGCCGGGCGAGTAGAGGTGGCGCAGCGATTAGCGCAGTCGGACGTCGGAATGGCTGAGATGCGTGGCAAGGGGACATTGTGAAATGCCGGGGCGTTGCAGCAAAGCGCCGGGCAGCGCAGCGGTGAGAAGTGGTCTAGGTTCGATTCCCGACTCGGGCGTCTTTATCTGTAGAGTTAGTGCGTTCTACCCCTGTTCTGCAGTGTGTGTGTGTGAGTGAATGTGTGTGTTGTGGGGAGCGGTAAGTGTAGCGGTTAGCGCGCTGCGCTATGAATCCAGCGACACGGGTTCGATTCCCGCTCACGGCCAACACCAGTGACGATTATCTGAACCGGTCCCGGGCCTCCCCTGGGTCGACTCAACCTCAAATGAGTACCTGGTGCGGTGTGTAAACATTGCCACTAGGAAGACAAAGGCGGTCGGGCGTGGTGCTGGCCACCCACCCCCTCGTGTGCCGTTCCGGCCTTCATAGGTGCTCGCTAACAGCACTTGCCCCTACAGTCTGTTAAGGCTATACGGGGGGTTTTTGTCTTTTGTGGGTCATGTAGCCCGCATGCCTGTACAGCTTTTGTTCGGCCGGATCGAGGGGGCTAAACGGGCGTGGCACGGGCTAGAGAAGAGATGGAGTGATGTGGTACCGGAGGACGTGGAGCTGAGTGGACTTGCCGATGACTGGTACAAGCGGTGTCAAGATCGGACTCAGTGGCGAAGGCTCGTGAAGGACGCTGCTACTGGACAGTTGGAGGCAGTCGCCCTCCAACAACAACGGAGGGCGGAGGAGCCAAGCTCACAACAACGAGCGGAGCGCTGGGGGGCTAAATCACAGCAAGTTGGCACAGTAGGGGGCACAGGTGTTGCATCAGCCAGTCATCTCCGTCATCTCAGTCAGTCGACCCGTGGCACCTGGGTCTGTCCCGTGACCTCGTGCCAGGGAACGTTCGACACTTCACGTGGCCTCAAGGTGCACATAGCCTGGCACAAACGTTGTGGTGACGTCACCACCACTTAGTGGCGAATGGCGGTTGTTGTTGTTGTGTGTGTGTGTGGAGTTTATGTTCTACCCCTGTTTTACCTTCTGTGTGAGTGAATGAGAGTGAGTGCGTGTGACAAAAACAACCCCCTACCTTCTCGTGGTGCCGGATGGCGACGCTATGGTGAGCAGTGTTGTAGAGGGAGGGCCAATTTAGATTGGCATTTCCCTTCATGGCGTTTGTAACCACCACAGCAGCCAAATGAGGGCTCTGGTCGGGTGCGAGGGACTGGTAACCCCTCCAACTTCAAATAACTACCACTCAACTTCGATGCAAAAAACGTATTAAGCTTGTGCCAGAGGCCCCGGGGGGACAGTCGTCTATGACGTCTCCTGGCCAAACCCCATTTGGCGGAGCCAGGAGATTGAATCTTCACCCTCGGGGCTCCTCCAGAAACAACAAAAAGTCACTTCGGAAGGCCACGTTGAATGTTTGAATGCTCACTGCGGAGGAGATGCTGTCACTCCTCTGTTGGTAGCTGGACCGGTACCGCCTGGATCTCCGTGGCATTCAGGAGGTCCGGTGGACCGGCTCTGGCTTCTGCCACCATGAGGGGTGGACAGTCCTCTACTCCGGGACAGGAGACTGCCAAACAACAGGGTGTGGCTCTTCTTCTGAACAAAAGAATGAAGGGGGCGTGGGAGCGTGGCGGAGAGGTGTGGGAAGCTGTAAGCCCCAGGCTACTTTGGGCTCGCCTTCCCATCAACCAGAGGCGAGGAGTGGTGGTCGTGGTTACTTATGCCCCCACCGAATACGAACATCCGTGGAGGGATGCAGACAAGGCCGATGAGTCGGATGCCTTCAATGACCTCCTGCCGGCCTTCATCGGTGCTACCCGCTAACAGCACTTGCCCCAACAGTCTGTTAATGCCATGTGGGAGATCAATGTATTTGTTGTCTCTAGAATTGCCCAGCAAGGCAGAGTCGGTGGAGGCACCGCAGTGGCTAGGAGATGTTAACTACCTCGCCTGGTGTACAGGAGGTCGTGGGTTCGATCCAGACCCTGACGCCTGCTGCTGTATATTTGGAATTTGCGTGTCTCTCTCTCATCATCATCACGGTGGCGAGGAGATGTTAACTACCTCGCCTGGTGTACAGGAGGTCGTGGATTCGATCCCGACCCTGACGCCTGCTGCTGTATATTTGTAGTTTACGTGTCTTTCTCTTATCATCATCACGGTGGCTAGAATATGTTAACTACCTCGCCTGGTGTACAGGAGGTCATGGGTTTGATCCCGACCCTGACGCCTGCTGTATACTTGGACTTTGCGGTGTCTCTCTCTCATCATCATCACGGTGGCTAGGAGATGTTAACTACCTCGCCTGGTGTACAGGAGGTCGTGGGTTCGATCCCGACCCTGACGTCTGCTGCTGTATATTTGGAATTTGCGTGTCTCTCTCTCCCTCTCTCTCCGTGGTTGCGTGGATTTTTCTCCGGGTCCTCCGGGTTTTCTCCCTCCGCATTTCGAATCGATGTCACGCGTTCATGAGTATTTGGCAGCTGCTATAAATCCCCCCGCGATGCTGCTGATGATGATGATGACAAGCCCACGTCGTTGAAGTCTATCATTTGTTGATAGCGTCTTTGAAAAGAGTTTATATGGCTTCGCAGGGCCTTATACCTGGTAACAACAATATAAAAAAGTGTAACAATTTCACAATAGTTCTAGTCTCGAAGCAGGCGGGTGCTCGAGTGAAATGAGATAATTTGAAGAAAGACAGAAGAAAGAAATAAGAAAAATAATAATAATAATCCTCAAGGGGTTTTGGGGGGGGGGGGGGTTTACGACCGAGGTGAGGAAATGTGAGTCGTAAAATTCCCTCCACCAAAGTTGTGAAATTTGAAAAGGCCGATCGGGCCATTGCCACCGTCTCCGCGTGGCATGAAACACCCACGGGGGGAAACCAAAGACAAAGCCGCCCCAGCTGCCCCTGCTAACACCACCACCGCCACCACCCGTGTAGCCTTAAGAGACTGTTGGGGCAAGTGCCGTTAGCGAGTAGCACCGCCTATGAAGCGAAGGCCGGAACGGCGCACGAGGGGGTGGGTGGCCAGCACCACGCCCGGCCGCCTTTGTCTCCCCCGGTAAAAACACACGCCATAGATTAAAAAAAAGATAAAGATCCCCCGTGTAGCCTTTAACAGACTGTTGGGGCAAGTGCCGTTAGCGAGTAGCACCGCCTTTGAATACCACAAAGACAAAGACAAAGGTCCCCCCCCGTGTAGCCTTCATCAAACTGCTGGGGCAAGTGCTGTTTGTTGGCGAGCACCTATGAAGGTGATGATGAGCAATCATCAACTCGCCTTCGGAAACATAGCCCCACAGCTCCGATTCTGAATGATGGTGGTGGTGGTGATGTCTTTGGGGCCGTCCATAAATGACGTCACGCGATTTAGGACGATTTGTGACCCCCCCCCCCACCCCCCGTCGTCATACGGTGTCACAAAAAGTCAGACCCCCCTCAAATATGCCCCCTCCCCCCCAAAACCATATTTCCATCTGGTCCAACCCATGTGAGACTAGGCTCTGAGAAAAGCTGTCTCGGCTGTGGACCAATCAATTTCAAGGACAGGGCACATATTATCAGAGTTATTATCAGAGTTGTTTTTTTTTGCATTATGGCCGCAGGTATTGTGGTCTATGCAAACATGACTCCTTGTAAAAAAGGTGTCAGTTTTGTTGCCAGATAGAAGGGTAAAAAAACAATTATCATATTTTTACTGGCAAATGAGGTTCCAATGGTATTGCATCTGTTGTCACGTCCCAGTGTGATTATAACTTATTTTGCCATTCAAAACGATTAGTCCCGTATAATTTTTGTTTTGAAGCATCCTGTACACACACACGAAAATAAGACAAAGATCCCCCGTATAGCCTGAACAGACTGTTGGAGCAAGTGCTGTTAGCGAGCACCTATGAAGGCCGGAGCGGTACACGAGGGGGTGGGTGGCCAGCACCACGCCCGACCGCCTTTTTCTCCACAGTGGCGATGTTTACACATCGCACCAGGTACTCATTTGAAGCGGAGTCGACCTAGGGGAGGCCCAGGAGGTGTTGGCCGTGAGCGGAAATCGAACTCGGGTCGCCAGGTTCGTAGCGCAGCGCGCTAACCGCTACACCACCGCTCCCCACACACACAGAGACACACACACGTACACACACACAGAGACACACACACACAGAGACACACACGTACACACACACGTACAAACACACGTACACACACACAGAGAGACACAAACACACACACACAGACACACACACACGTACACACACACACAGACACACACACAGAGAGACACACACACAGACACACACACGTACACACACAGAGACACACACACAAGACACACACATACACACACACGTACAAACACACGTACACACACACAGAGAGACACAAACACACACGTACACACACACAGACACACACACAGAGACACGTACACACACACACACAGAGACACACACAGAGACACACACACAGAGACACACACACAGAGAGACACACACACACAGACACACACACACAGACACACACAGAGACACACACACAAGACACACACGTACACACACGTACACACACACACAGACACACACACACAGAGACACACACAGAGACACACACAGAGAGACACACACAGAGACACACACACAAGACACACACGTACACACACATATATACATACAGAGACACACACACACGTACACACACATATATACACGCAAGCCCTTTGTTGCACAGCCCAGAGAGACGCCGTCGTTCCTGAACGCCAGTGTGTGTGGAGAGCGAGGGCGGTGAGAATGTTTCGTGCAGCCAAGTCACGGGTGCGATTGCATCTCCTCCGACGCGAGCAAAGGGGAGGACATTGCACCACCCAGTCCATTAACGCACGTGGAGGGGGGAGGGGAGGAGGCGGTCAACCCGATACCATTGTTCATTTAGGATTATTTGGAACGGTGAGGTCCTTAACCTTTTGCCGCAAGCCTTGCACCAGCGCCGTTAGTTCTTAATCGCCAAAAAAAAAGATATACAACGTGAAAAAATACGTGATGAAACAAAGTGAGCTGTAACTTAACGTTGCCCTCTGCTTAATTAGTGTTTTCGATTATTTAACTTCTAAAAAAATGTTTTGTCCGTGTCTCGCCATCCGCCATGAAGGACATCTCGCACCCCTAGGGGGTGGTGTGGTGCACATCCCCATATTATTAATAATAAGATCCACTGAATTAGATTAGTAGTATTTTTCGATTTAAAGCTTTCGTGACTGCAGGGATTCATCTTTTTGGTTCTTTCGGTAAAGTCACGTAGAATGGAAATAATAAAATAGTAAAAATAAAACATAAAAGAATTCTCACATTATGTTTTATTTTTATTATTTTATTACTTCCATTCTACGTGACTTTACCGAAAGAACCAAGAAGATAGATTAGTAGTTGTAGCATTATTAATAATAGGGTTCCCCCCCTTTTTTATGGCAACAAAACTGAAACCGTTTAACAAGGAATCATGTCTGCATTAACCACAATACCTGTGGTCTAAATTCAAACAAAACACACATTCTGATAATATGGAATTGTCCTTGAAACTGATTGGTCCACACCAGAGACAGCTTTCTTTTGAGCCTCGTCTCAATTGGTGCTAGACCAGAGGACGCCAAAAGGCGTCTACAGCTCAAAGACAATGTCACTATCAAAGTAATGAGGGCTCGGGGTGAGCATCTACATCATTATACCTCCTTTGCCAGTACCAAATAATAATAATAGGGTTTTTCCCCTTTTTTCTGGCAACAAAACTGAAACCTTTTTGACAATGAATCGTGTCTGCATTAACCACAATACTTGTGGTCAAAATGCAAACAAAAAACACACTCAAATCTACAATAAACTTCAAATCTAGAATTACACTCTGATAATATGTGCATTGTCCTTGAAACTTATTGGTCCACACCAGAGACGGCTTTCTTTTGAGCCTCGTCTCAATTGGTGCTAAACCAGAGGACACCAAAGGGCGTACATTTTCATAGTGTGTGTTTTTGTTTGCATTTTGACCACAATTATTGTGGTTAATGCAGACACGATTCCTCGTAAAAAGGTTTCGGTTTTGTTGCCAGAAAAAAGGGGAAAACCCCTCTTCTTGGTTCTTTCGGTAAAGTCACGTAGAAGGGAAATAATAAAATAATAAAAATAAAACATAATACAATAATTCTCACGACGTTTCGGCCACAACGCAAGCAGCCGTCCTCAGACGTCGTGAGAATTATTTTATTATGTTTTATTTTTATTAATTTATCATTTCCCTTCTACGTGACTTTATCGAAATAACCAAGAAGATGAATCCCTGCAGTCACGAAAGCTTTAAAGGGAAAACCCCTATTATTATATTTAGCAAAGGAGGTCTAATGATAGTAGCATTACTATAATTATAACTATTTGGCTACCGCTATGTATTCGCACAAGAAGACGGTGGCAAGCCACATTGTTTGAGCTGCTATCATTTTCTCTTCTTGGTTCTTTCGGTAAAGTCACGTAGAAGGGAAATAATAAAATAATAAAAATAAAACATAATAAAATACAATTCTCACGACGTTTCGGCCACAACGCAAGCAGCCGTCCTCAGGTGAAGAACAGGTCTGTCGAGACGACAGAGTCTGAATGAAAAAATCTGCTATCATTTGTCATGGCCAGGACGCTTCTGGAAAGCGGACGCTGCAATGCTCAGTGGACTTTACCTGGTGAGATCAAACAAATATCGCTTAGTTTTACTGGTATATGTACATACATTTTTTTGAATGTGATATGATTACCTAACCTATACTTTGCACTCATATCGTGTTTTTTCAACTGGTAATTGTGTTTGCTCTCGGACAATTCTGACCCACACCGCGACTGGACATTTGTGAGAAAAAAAATAAAGAGCTTCACGGATCATCGGATTGCTCCACCAGTCCAAATAAATCTCAACACGATTCTGACCACGCTGCTGCCTTGCTCCGCTGATCTGTCGGCGAGATTTTGTACCTTCTGAGATGTGTTAACAATAATGATGATGATGGTGGTGAACAACAACAACTCTCTCTCCCAAAGCCACGATGTGGTGGCGGTGGTGGTGACGGTGGTGGTGTTGACGGTGGCGGTGGTGGTAGCGATGGTGGTAGCGGTGGTGGTGATGGTGGTGGTGGCGGTGAGGGTGGTGGTGGTGACAATGGTGGTCTTGGGGGTGGTGGTGATGCTGGTGGTGGTAGAGGTGGTGGTAGCGGTGGTGGCGGTGGTGGTGGTGGTGGTGGCGATGGCAGTGGTGGCGGTGGTGGTGGTAGCGGTGGTGGCGATGGCGGTGGTGGTGGTAGCGGCAGTGGTAGTGGTGGTGGTGGTGGCAGTGGTAGTGGTGGTGGTGGCGGTGGTAGTGGTGGTGGTGGTGGCAGTGGTAGTGATGGTGGTGGCGTTGATTCTGGTGGTGGTGGCGGTGGTGGCGATGGCAGTGGTGGCGGTGGTGGTAGCGGCGGTGGTAGTGGTGGCGGTGGTAGTGGTGGTGGTGGTGGCAGTGGTAGTGGTGGTGGTGGCGGTGGTAGTGGTGGCAGTGGTGGCGGTGGTGGTAGCGGCGGTGGTAGTGGTGGTGGTGGCGATGGTGGTGGTGGTGGTAGCGGCGTTGGTGGCGGTGGTGGTAGTAGCGGTGGTAGTAGTAGCGGTGGTGGTAAATTTGAGAATCTCGCCCACATTCGTTCAACTGCCGCTCCTGGAGATCGGGCTCGAGCCGGCGACCTCCGCATTGCGAGTCGTCCGACAACGCCAACCGCGAGGTCCGACACAGAAACTCCACCGCCTATCTGCTGGCAACACGTGGCGTGTGAATAATGAACGCCGCTTAATCACAACATCAATCCATCACGCGGAATGCTCCGACCGTCCTATTAGGAAGGACGTCGTGCACGCGACTTGATCATTCGCGCAAGGCGACGTCGCTGGCTCAGCCGCGAGCGTTCCGACGCAATTTTCGGTTGCGTCGAGAATGCAATCGGTGTCGCGCGTGCGCGCCGCGACTGATTGCTACGATTGAGCGACGTCTCTCTCGCTGTGTGTGTGTGTGTGCGAGAGTGCATATTGTGTGTGTGTGTGCGTATTGTGTGTGTGCACAATAGATCGCTTTGTCGTTCCGTTGACTTGAGACCCCATCGGGCGATGGCTCTGTCCGTCGGCGTCATTATGTACGTGTCTGTGTGTGTGTGTTGAACCTCATTCGCACCGTGCGTAGCCAACCGTGATAATCGTAGGTGCAGTGTTGAGTCTATGGGTAGTGTTGAGTCTATGGGCAGTGTTGAGTCTATGGGCAGTGTTGAGTCTATGGGCAGTGTTGAGTCTATGGGCGGTGTTGAGTCTATGGGCAGTATTGAGTCTGTGGGTAGTGTTGAGTCTGTGGGTAGTGTTGAGTCTATGGGCAGTGTTGAGTCTATGGGCAGTGTTAGTCTATGGGTAGTGTTGAGTCTATGGGTAGTGTTGAGTCTATGGGTAGTGTTGCGTCTATGGGTAGTGTTGAGTCTATGGGTAGTGTTAAGTCTATGGGTAGTGTTGAGTCTATGGGTAGTGTTGAGTCTATGGTTAGTGTTGCGTCTATGGGTAGTGTTGAGTCTATGGGTAGTGTTGAGTCTATGGGCAGTGTTGCGTCTATGGGTAGTGTTGAGTCTATGGGCAGTGTTGAGTCTATGGGCAGTGTTGAGTCTATGGGTAGTGTTGAGTCTATGGGTAGTGTTGAGTCTATGGGCAGTGTTGAGTCTATGGGCAGTGTTGAGTCTATGGGCAGTGTTGAGTCTATGGTGCAGTGTTGAGTATATGGGTAGTGTTGAGTCTATGGGCAGTGTTGAGTCTATGGACAGTGTTGAGTCTATGGACAGTGTTGAGTCTATGGGCAGTGTTGAGTCTGTAGGTAGTGTTGAGTCTATGGGCAGTGTTGAGTCTATGGGCAGTGTTGAGTCTATGGGCAGTGTTGAGTCTATGGGTAGTGTTGAGTCTATGGGCAGTGTTGAGTCTATGGGCAGTGTTGAGTCTGTGGGTAGTGTTGGGTCTATGGGTAGTGTTGGTCTATGGGTAGTGTTGAGTCTGTGGGTAGTGTGAGTCTGTGGGTAGTGTTGAGTCTATGGGTAGTGTTGAGTCTATGGGTAGTGTTGAGTCTATGGGTAGTGTTGAGTCTATGGGTAGTGTTGAGTCTGTGGGTAGTGTTGAGTCTATGGGTAGTGTTGAGTCTATGGGCAGTGTTGAGTCTATGGGTAGTGTTGAGTCTGTGGGTAGTGTTGAGTCTATGGGCAGTGTTGAGTCTATGAGCAGTGTTGAGTCTATGGGTAGTGTTGAGTCTATGGGTAGTGTTGAGTCTATGGGCAGTGTTGAGTCTATGGGTAGTGTTGAGTCTATGGGTAGTGTTGAGTCTATGGGCAGTGTTGAGTCTATGGGCAGTGTTGAGTCTATGGGCAGTGTTGAGTCTATGGGAGTGTTGAGTCTATGGGTAGTGTTGAGTCTATGGGCAGTGTTGAGTCTATGGGCAGTGTTGAGTCTATGGGTAGTGTTGAGTCTATGGGCAGTGTTGAGTCTATGGGCAGTGTTGAGTCTGTGGGTAGTGTTGGGTCTATGGGTAGTGTTGAGTCTATGGGTAGTGTTGAGTCTGTGGGTAGTGTTGAGTCTATGGGTAGTGTTGAGTCTATGGGTAGTGTTGAGTCTATGGGTAGTGTTGAGTCTATGGGTAGTGTTGAGTCTGTGGGTAGTGTTGAGTCTATGGGTAGTGTTGAGTCTATGGGCAGTGTTGAGTCTATGGGTAGTGTTGAGTCTGTGGGTAGTGTTGAGTCTATGGGCAGTGTTGAGTCTATGGGCAGTGTTGAGTCTATGGGTAGTGTTGAGTCTATGGGTAGTGTTGAGTCTATGGGCAGTGTTGAGTCTATGGGTAGTGTTGAGTCTATGGGCAGTGTTGAGTCTATGGGTAGTGTTGAGTCTATGGGTAGTGTTGAGTCTATGGGTAGTGTTGAGTCTATGGGCAGTGTTGAGTCTATGGGCAGTGTTGAGTCTATGGGCAGTGTTGATTTCAAGCTTTCCATACTCTTTGGTTCTTTCGGTAAAGTCACGTGGACCAATGGGTCGCAGTGAGCCGCAGCCACCAGACGCAGTTGTGTTTTTTTTGTTTTGGCTCCGGGGTTTGGCAAATCTGCGACTCTTCAAGGAATATTGAAGGTGGGGGGGGGAGTGGCTTTTGATGCGGTGCAGGAGAACGTGGAGCTGAGTGGACTTGCCGATGAGCGGTACCGGCGGTGTCAAGATCGGCCTCTGTGGAGGAGGAGGCTCGTGAAAGGCACTTGGAGGCGACTGGGCAGTTGGAGGCAGTCGCCCTCCAGCAACAACAGAGAGCGTAACAGCGACGCTCACAACAACGACCGGAGCGCCGGGCGGATAAAACGCGAGTTGGCACCGTGGTGAGTGCAGGTGGTGCATCAGCCGGACATCTCAGTCAGTCAACCCATGGCACCTGGGTCTGTCCCGTGACCTGCCAGCGGGCTTTTGCCAATCTAAGTGCACCTAGCCTGGCACAAACGAGACGGTAATTTCACCACGTTTTAGGAGAAAATAGCAAGGGGTTTTGTTCGTTACGTGTACGCTGGCCTGCAAATCCGTGAGGTCAGCACCACGCCCGGCCGCCTTTGTCTCCCCAGCGGCGACCGTTACACATCGCAGTAGGTACTCATGATAGGCTGAGTCGACCTAGGGGAGGCCCAGGACCGGTTCAGATAATCGTGCTCTCCATTACAAAGACAAATACCCCCCGTATAAGGTTTAACAGGCTGTTGGGGCAAGTGCTGTTAGCGAGCACCTATGAAGGCTGGCACGGCACACAAGGGGGAGTGGGTGGCCAGCACCACCCCCGGCCGCCTTTGTCTCCCCCAGTGGCGATGCTTACACATCGCATCACGTACTCGGTTTAGGCTGAGTCGACCTTGGGAATGCCCAGAACCTGTTCAGATAATCGTCACTGGTGTTGGTGGTGGCCGTGAGCGGGAATCGAACTCGGATCGCCGGGTTCGTAGCGGATTGGCGCTAACCGCTGCACCACCGCTCCTCCATAACGCCCAGGCTTACTGTAGTAGCCATGCCATGCTCCCCGTAATACGACACGTGAAAGATCATGGCACAGTTATGTAATTATAATATTAAGCGCTTGTAAAATATATATCTTCAAAAGCTTTACAAACTGCGCCAACATCAGCCACAGGCTATCCACTGCTGGAAAAGGGTTTTAGGTTTTTTTTTTCGTGTTTTTAATGAAAGACAAGTCTTCTGCACAGGGATTTAGCTAATAATAACAATAAGAATTACTGTTTTAACACGCTGCGATTTGCATAAATTAACATGATGCATGTCAACGCGTTGCAAAGCATGACACGTAGTTAAAATGCTGATGGTAATATTTAAAAGCATTAACTCAAAAATGTATTATTAACGCTCCAACGAGGACTTATCCCAGCTGGGTGGCTTGCGAGCGGAATGAGCCTGAGTTCAATTACTAGCCTGGGTCGACTCATCTGCACGATGCCTCCCCTGCCTACGTGGTGGTGGGGCGGGGGGTCGATAAAATAGCTACCACTTTGTGTTTGTCCGCCTGATGATGATGTGCTTTATGGCACGTTTGGTTTACGCAATGCATCTCACTAATTGGCCGTGTCGGGTTGTTTCGGGTTTATTTTTTACGCGATCTCACCCCCGAAAAATTAACAAAAACCTCTATTACGGTTACCACTTTGTGTGCGGATTAGATCGGCCCCATCATAAGAACGTGGAATTTCCACCACTGGCCTCTGGCGGGGAGTGCGTGAGTCGATCACCCACTGTCTGCATGTTCGTTTGAGGGACAAACCTTTCAAGAGCAGTGTTACACATTAAATATGGAATTTATATCATTCCACATTGCCAGCATTTTTTCTCAACATTAACGCCATTAAAATGTGCTTATCATTTACAACGACTTTAATTATCGTTAATGTTTTAGGCCATTACCAATGGAGTAGAGATTTTTTTTTGTTTAAAGAGAAACATTAGGAAATAAATTATTTATTTACCATTCACATCATCGTCGTCGTCGCATTCACAAAATTTTTAAAACCCCACGACGTTTCGATCGCAATACAAGAATATGAATTACTGCAGTCAATAAAGTTTTAAGTCAAAATTTCAAATTCCACGTTGGTTATCATGTTGAAATATATTACATGTCCAATATTTCGTCGTATTTATACGTGTAATACATGCACACGTGGAATATAATGCATAAGTGTATCGAATATGCAAATATACACATCATATAAACATGTTATACTGAAATATACATACGTACAGACAAAGATCCCCCGTATATCCTTAACAACTTGTTGGGGCAAGTGGTGTTAGCGAGTAGCGCCTATTCCAGCAGGCACGGCACACGAGGGAAGGGGGTGGTGAGTGGCCAGCACTACGCCCGGCCGCCTTTGTCTCCCTTACCACAACAGCCACTCATTTATGGCTGAGTCCACCTCGAGGAGGCCCAGAACCGGTTCAGAGAAATCGTCGCCTCTCAGCGCCGGGTTCGCAGGGCAGTAACTGCCAACCACTGCGCCACCGCTCTCCAAAGACAAAGATCCCCCGTATAGCCTTAACAGACTGCTGGGGCAAGTGCTGTTAGCGAGCACCTATGAAGGCCGGAACGGCACACGAGGAGGTGGGTGGCCAGCACCACGCCCGACCGCCTTTGTCTCCCCAGTGGCGATGTTTACACACTGCACCAGGTACTCATTTGAGGCTCAGTCGACCTAGGGGAGGCCAAGGACCGGTTCAAATAATCGTCACTGTTGGTGTTGGCCGTGAGCGGGAATCGAACTCGGGTCGCCGGGTTCGTAGCGCAGCGTAGCGCTAACCGTTGCACCACCGCTCCCCACTCCCCATGCACACACGCGGAGACACCCACAGACGATTCCCCCGAATGACCTTAACAGACTTGTGGGCCAAGTGCTGTTCGCAAGCACACACACACACAACAACAACAACAATCGCCGTTCGCCACTAGGTGGCGGTGACATCACCACGCCGCTTGTACCAGGCTAGGTGCACATCGAGGCCCAGACGTTGTAGGTTGACTCATGTGCCAGGTTAGGTGCAGGAGGTCACCGTACAGACCCAGGTGATGCGGGTTGACTGAATGAGACGACTGACAGATGCATAACCACACAAAGATAAAGATCCCCCGTGTAGCATTAACAGGCTGTAAGGGCAAGTGCTGTTAGCGAGCATCTATGAAGGCCGGTACTGTGGCACACGAGGGGGTGGGTGGCCAGCACCACGCCCGGCCGCCTTTGTCTCCCCAGTGGCGATGTTTACACACCGCACCCAGCTACTCATTTGAGGCTGAGTCGCCCTAGGGGAAGCCCAGCACCGGTTTCAGATAATCGTCACCGGCGTTGGCTGTGAGTCCGAAGCAGTGCGCTAACCGCTGCGCCACCGCTCCCCCGCAGACAAACACACACGCGTCAACCCTGGCAGACTTAATCAGCGCCTAATTACGCGAGCTTAATTAGCTGACTATAATTAACCGAATCAATGTTACCTGCCACACATCTTGCAGTCAGCTCGCCTGTGTGTGTCTGTGCTCGCTAGCAGCACTTGCCCCAACAGTCTGGCAAGGCTATACGGGGGGCCTTTGTCTTTGTTGCGGGGAGCAGTGGCGCAGTGGTTAGCGCTGTGCTGCGCTGCGAACCCGACTCCGATGCCCGCTCGCGGCGACGATTGTCTGAGCCGGTCCCGGACCTCCCCTAGGTCGACTCAGCCTCAAATGAGCACCTGGTGAGACAAAGGCGGCCGGGCGTGGTGCTCGTCAAGGCACGCCTTCATCGGTGCTGCTCGCAGAACAGCACTTGCCCCGACAAGTCTGCTCAGGCTACGCGGGGGAGCTTTGTCTTTAGTGGGGAGCGGTGGGCGCGGCGATGAGCGCTACGGACCGGGCCTCCTCTACGTCGACTCAGCCTCAAACGAGGAGCCGGGGGGTTGGGGGAAGACAAACGCGGCCGGGGCGTGGTGCTGCCTTCGACAGACGCGGCCCGCCAGCAGCACTTGCCCCCACGAGTCCGCGGAGGCTACACCGGGGGACAGCTTTGTCTGTGTCTGTCTGTGTCTGTGTGTGTGTGTGTGTCCACGTGACGTGACGTGCGTGTGTGTGTCTTACCTGTCTGTGTGTGTGTGTTCACGTGTGTGTGTGTGCGTGCGTGTGTTTTACCTGTCTGTGTGTCTGTGTGTGTGTGTGTCTTACCTGTCTGTGTGCGTATCTTACCTGTCTGTGTGTGTGTGTGTGTGCACGTGTGTCTTACCTGTCTGTGTGTCTGTGTGTGTGTGTGCGTGTGTGTGTGTCTTACCTGCCTGTGTGCGTATCTTACCTGTCTGTGTGTGTGTGTGCACGTGTGTCTTACCTGTCTGTGTGTCTGTGTGTGTGTGTGTGTCTTACCTGTCTGTGTGCGTATCTTACCTGTCTGTGTGTGTGTGTGTGCACGTGTGTCTTACCTGTCTGTGTGTCTGTGTGCCCTTCTTCGACGGAATAATACCGTGAGTTCTCTGGCGAAGCTGCCTCGTCTCTTGAGCACCGCCCGCGTGCGCTACAGTGGTGGAGGTGGTGGTGGTGGTGGTGGTGCAGGAGGAGGATGTGGTGGTGGTGGTGGTGGGGCAGGAGGAGGATGTGGTAGTGGTGGTGGTGGGGCAGGAGGAGGATGTGATGGTGGTGGTGGTGCAGGAGGAGGATGTGGAGGATGTGATGGTGCAAGTGCTGTTGGAGGCTATGATGGTGGCGGTAGTGGTGATGGTGGAGGATGTGGTGGATGTGATGGATGTGATGGTGGTGGTGCAGGTGCTGGTGGAGGAGGATGTGATGGTTGTGATGGTGGAGGATGTGGAGGTGGTAGAGGTGATGTAGGTGGTGGTGGAGGATGTGGTGATGAAGGAGGATGTGGTGGAGGTGGTGTAGGTGATGGTGTAGGATGTGGTGATGAAGGAGGATGTGGTGGTGGTGGAGGTGGTGGACGTGGTGGAGGTGGTGGACGTGGTGGATGTGGTGCTTGCTGCTGCTGGTGGTGGTGGATGTGAATGACAAGGGCAGTCCGTGAGCACAGCAATCTATAGTGCCGTTCACGCGAAAATCCACTCTCCCCCTCTCTCTCTCTCACACCCACTGTGTCTCTCTCTCTCTCGCTCTCAGTCTGTCTCCCCCCCTCTCTCTCTCCTCCCTCTCACTCCCCCCTCTCTCTCTTCATCGTTCGCACTCCCCCCCCATTCAGCTAAGCCCAACCCCACTTATATATATATATTTCCCTTCTTCGATATAACAGCGTGCCCCCCCCCCCCCCGCACACACACCACACAATCTCACCACCCCACCTCAACATCGCCTGGAACAGACCCTTGGGGCAAGCGCAGTTAGCCAGTTAGCGCCTATGTACGAAGTCCATCCACGCAACACGAGAGGGGTGTGTGGGTGGTTGGCCAGCACCACCACGCCGTGGCCGCCTTTGTCTCTCTCCACAGTGGCTATGATTTAATAACATAAAATTAAACACCACGCAAAAACGGGGTGCTCATTTAAAGGCTGAGTCGACCTAGGGGAGGCCCAGGACCGATTCAGATGACTGAGATGTCTCCCCAACGGCGATGTTTTAGTTCAACCAGCCGCCCGGCCGCCTTTGTCTCTCCGCGTCGCGGGGCGTCGTCGCTTGACGCACAGGCCGTTCCTCGGGGAAGACCCCAGGAACCGGTCCAGGATAATCGGCGCTAACCGCTGCGCCACCGCTCCCAGCACCCCCCCCCCACCCATTCCAATGTGCGCGCCAAGCCTCTCTCTCTCTCTCGCGCGCGCGCATTGCGAGATGAATTGAATCACTGTCTCTGTGTGTGTGTACGCATCTGCGCGTGGAAATATCTTGCGCGCTCACACACGCAGATGCCCGCCACGAGACGCGAAATGCCCTGCGAGTGATACGCCTTCGAACGGCGTTGTAAGGCGTGCGAGCTGAACCACGTGTTACCCCAATGACCAGTAACCGGATTTTCGTAGTAGCACAGGTAGCTGCGTATGTAGCTACTACTACATGTGCAGTAGTAGTAGCTACTACACATGTAGTAGCTACTACTACTACATGTGTAGTAGCTACTACATGTGTAGTAGTAGCTATGTATGTAGTAGTAGTAGCTATGTATGTAGTTACTACTACTACACATGTGCAGTAGTAGCTACGTATGTGTAGTAGCTACTACACGTGTAGTAGCTGCTACTACACGTGTAATAGCTACGGGCCCCGCACTTTCAAGGGCCCCGCGCTAAACGCTTTCAAGCTGTCAATTCCGGTTCAGCGATTCTGCACTTGCACTAATTCTATAGTACTATACCGCCTTCAACTTTTACGAAGGACCGGGTGTTTAAGGTGAGCGATTCGTCGTATTACCTGGGCCGTATAGCAAAATGAAAAAATACAATGACTTTACTGTGCGAGTTAAAAAAAACAATGTGTGTTTTAATATTTTAAGGGGGGGTTGTTGTTTTTTAATGTAGGGTCCTTTTATAACACATTCCTGCGGAGGGAGCTTGTAGGAACGTTGGGTTGCTCGGTCAATGGCCAGGGTCAACGGCGACGTGGTGTATTCTGCAAATATGCCCGACTGTGAGGGCGGGCACAAGCCGGCGTGAGTAGGTTAAACGTTGAGTTTTATAAGGGCACCACAGGGTGACCAGCACCTCCCCACCCAGCCCCACCCTCCCCACCCAGCCCCTCCCCACCCAGCCCCTCCCTCCCCACCCAGCCCCTCCCCACTCAGCCCCTCCCCACCCAGCCCCTCCCCACCCAGCCCCCCCCCACCCTCCCCACCCAGCCCCTCCCTCCCCACCCAGCCCCTCCCCACCCAGCCCCTCCCCACCCAGCCCCTCTCCACCCAGCCCGACCCCTCCCATTTTCGGATTCACGACGGACGGACGGACACAATAATCCCCTGTGGGCTGGTGGAACCAGGTGGTTCCTACCAGTAACAACAACAACACAACAACAACACCAACAACAACACCAACAACAACAACAACACCAACAACAACACCACGTGTTGCAGGTCCCACGCTTCGCTACACCTGTCAATCAAACAGCCCCGCTGATCGCGGTGCCGTGCGCGTTGGGGGGGGGGGGAGGATCGAACCGGGGAGCTCGACTGGATCGGCATCAATCCGTGTTGCGTTTGTAATCCAAAACATGAATAATATACACAGCTCGAGATGGACGCGTGCCCGCCAGGAGCCATACGCAGAGCAATGCGTTGTATGCACAGACAAAGGTCCCCCGTCTAGCCTTAACAGACTGTGGGGGCAAGTGCTGTTAGCGAGCACCTATGAAAGCCGGCACGGCACACGAGGGGGTGGGTGGCCAGCACCACGCCCGGCCGCCTTTGTCTCCCCAGTGGCGATGTTTACTACACACCGCACCAGGTACTCATTTGAGGCTGGGGTCGAGAATATATTGGGTTCTATACACACACACAGACACACACACAGACACAGACACACACAGACACACACACAGACACGCATACAGACACACACACAGACACACACACAGACACACACACACAAAGACACCCACACAGACACACAGACACACACACAGACAGACACACAGACACACACACAGACACAGACAGACAGACACACACACAGACACAGACACACAGACACACACACAGACACACACACACAGACACACAGACACACACAGACACACACACAAACACGCACACAGACACACACAGACACACACACAGACACAGACAGACACACACACAGACATACACACAGACAGACACACACACAGACACACACACAGACACACACACAGACACGCACACAGACACACACACAAACACGCACACAGGCACACACACAAACACGCACACAGACACACACACAGACACGCACACAGACACACACACAGACACACACACGGACACACACACAGACACACACACACAAACACGCACACAGAAACGTGCGTCCAAAAATCGCATTGCTGTGCGCAAATTCCCGAGTTGGAGGTGAATAATGAAGAGAGAGAGGGCGGGAGCGTAGAACCCACCCTCCCCACCCAGCCCCTCCCCACCCTCCCCTCCCCACCCAGCCCCACCCTCCCCACCCAGCCCCTCCCCACCCAGCCCCACCCTCCCCACCCAGCCCCTCCCCACCCTCCCCTCCCCACCCAGCCCCTCCCCACCCTCCCCACCCAGCCCCTCCCCACCCAGCCCCACCCTCCCCATCCAGCCCCTCCCCACCCTCCCCTCCCCACCCAGCCCCTCCTTCCCCACCCAGCCCCTCCTTCCCCACCCAGCCCCTCCCTGCACGACGGACGGACACAATAATCCCCTGTGGGCTGGAGTAACCAGGAGGTTCCTACCAGTATTAAGTAGAACGTGTTGTCTTTATTTATTTAAAGATGCGCATTTTGATGCGACGTCACATTTCTCAAACAACTCCCCCCCCAACCCTCGTCACACATCGTCACAAATGTCTGACCCCCTCCCCCCCCCCCAGGTGCGTGACGTCATTTATGGACGGCCCCTAAAGAGAGGTTGTACATTACGGGGAGGGAGCGGTGGCGCAGTGGTTAGCGCGCTGGGCTACTTCATCGCTCGGGACCGATAACAGTGGCGAATATTTTATGGCGGTCGTGGGGAGACAAAGGCGGCCGGGCGTGGTGGTGGCCATACAGCCATCATCCCCTTTCGTGTGCTGTTTCATTCAGACGCTGTCGCCTCGACAGACCTGGTTTCACCTGAGGACGGCTACTTGCGTTGTGGCCGAAACGTCGTGAGAATTATTTTATTATGTTTATTTTTATTATTTTATTATTTCCCTTCTACGTGACTTTACCGAAAGAACCAAGAAGAAGAGGAGCCATCATCCCCTTTCGTGTGCCGTGTCGGTCATTCATCATTGTCTTTGATGCGCATCCAAGAATTCTGTATTCCTCTCGAACGGATGCTGAGAAATTGCTCTCCAAAGCTGTTTAGTCTCATCCGCACTGCGTTCAAACACTATCACCATCATCACCATCACACCGCAGGTCCTAACAACAAAGATCCCCCGTATAGCCTGTAACAGACTGTTGGGGCAAGTGCTGTCCGCGAGTACTCATTCGAGGCTGGTCTTTCCCTAGGTAGACTGTTGCACTCTTTCGTCTTGTTTACTATCCATCACAACTTGGATTAGTGCTGTTTGTTTCTGGCCTTTTGCGCTCAACAACTGTGATATTAAAACAAGTACAGTACTGCATGTAGACTTGGATTCACCACGCAAGACCGCCTTTGTCTCCCCCAGTGGCGATGTTCACACACCACCACAGTTACTCGTTTGGAGGCTGCGTCCAGGAACGGTTCAAATAATTGTCACCGGTGGTGGCCGTGAGCGGGAATCGAACTCGAGTCGCCGGGTTCGTAGCGCGGCGCGCTACCCACTACACTACAATGCGTTACGCTTCCACGTGCGTGGGTCACGTGACAGATTTGACGTCACAGCTCACTTGCCGTGAAAAAAATCTATGCATTACTGAGCTCCCCCCCCCCAAAAAAAATAAAAGTGTATTTTTATAATGTTTGCATGGTGTACAGGCTGGAAAGTACCCACGTGGCAAATTTCAAGTTTGTTGCATGTCGGGAACCCCGCTAAACATTTTGAACAGACACACACAATCACAACTTAGCCTTTTATATATGTATATGGAAATGGCACAAGAGTCAGGACTCATAGGGTTGTTACATTTATTTTAACAAATCATCATCACAATCCAGGGGCAAATGGGCTTGTTAAGTCAATTTTAGTAGATCATCATCATTACAATTCATGGGCAGATAGAGTTGTTAAATACATTTCAACAAATCATCATCACAATCCATGGGCGGATAGAGTTTTTAATTAATTTTAGTAGATCATCATCATCAACACAATTCATGGGCAGATAGGGTTGTTAAATACATTTCAACAAATCATCATCACAATCCATTGGCGGATAGAGTTTTTTTTTTATATTAGTAGATCATCATCACAATTCATGGGCAGATAGGGTTGCTAAATACATTTCAACAAATCATCATCACAATCCATGGGCGGATAGAGTTTTTAATTAATTTTAGTAGATCATCATCATCAACACAATTCATGGGCAGATAGGGTTGTTAAATACATTTCAACAAATCATCATCACAATCCATGGGCAGATAGAATTTTTTAATTAATGTTAGTAGATCATCATCATCAACACAATTCATGGGCAGATAGGGTTGTTAAATACATTTCAACACATCATCATCACAATCCATGAGCAGATAGAGTTGTTTACTTAATTTTAGTAGATCATCATCACAATTCATTCTTAAATACATTTCAACAAATCATCATCACAATCCATGGGCGGATAGAGTTTTTAATTAATTTTAGTAGATCATCATCATCAACACAATTCATGGGCAGATAGGGTTGTTAAATACATTTCAACAAATCATCATCACAATCCATTGGCGGATAGAGTTTTTTTTTTATATTAGTAGATCATCATCACAATTCATGGGCAGATAGGGTTGCTAAACACATTTCAACAAATCATCATCACAATCCATGGGCGGATAGAGTTTTTAATTAATTTTAGTAGATCATCATCATCAACACAATTCATGGGCAGATAGGGTTGTTAAATACATTTCAACAAATCATCATCACAATCCATGGGCAGATAGAATTTTTTAATTAATGTTAGTAGATCATCATCATCAACACAATTCATGGGCAGATAGGGTTGTTAAATACATTTCAAAACATCATCATCACAATCCATGAGCAGATAGAGTTGTTTACTTAATTTTAGTAGATCATCATCACAATTCATTCTTAAATACATTTCAACAAATCATCATCACAATCCATGAGCAGATAGAGTTGTTTACTTAATTTTAGTAGATCATCATCATCATAATTCATGGGCAGATAGGGTTGTTAAATACATTTCAACAAATCATCATCACAATCCATGAGCAGATAGAGTTGTTTAATTAATTTTAGTAGATCATCATCATCATCAACACAATTCATGGGCAGATAGTGTTGTTAAATACATTTCAACAAATCATCATCACAATCCATGAGCAGATAGAGATGTTTACTTAATTTTAGTAGATCATCATCACAATTCATTGGCAGATAGTGTTGTTAAATACATTTCAACAAATCATCATCACAATCCATGAGCAGATAGAGTTGTTTACTTAATTTTAGTAGATCATCATCATCATAATTCATGGGCAGATAGGGTTGATAAATATATTTGAACAAATCATCATCACCATCATCACGATCCATTGGCGTATAGCCCATGGTCCGTGTCCGGTGAAAACAATAAAATCGTCATTTCTTGTTTCCACTTTCCTCTCCCTCTGCCTCGCCGTGCTGCCAAAACGCCAAAGTCGTGGCCCAATCTTGCTGGCACAACCGATCTCTCGCGACGTCCTCATGCCAATTCTCCCTTTGGTCTTTCTTCTTGATAATAGGGGTTTTCCCCTCTTTTTTCTGGCAACAAAACAGTTGTGCTAAGATGTTACAACGCCAAACTGAAACCTTTTTACGAGGAATCATGTCTGCGTTACCCAAAATGCTTGTGGTCCGAATGCAAAAAAAAAACTCTGATAAAATATACATTTTGATTTCAAGCTTTCGTGACTGCAAGCATTCATATACTTGGTTCTTTCGGTAAAGTCACGTAGAAGGGAGACAATAAAATAATTAAAATAAAAACAATAAAATTCTCACGACGTTTCAATTGCAACACAAGCAATCATCGTGAGGTGTGAAAATCACAGCAAGAATATTTTTTTATTATTATTTTATTGTTTCCCTTGTACGTGACTTTACCGAAAGAACCAAAAATATCTGCATTGTCTTTGGAACTGATTGATCCACACCAGAGACAGCTTTCTTTTGAGCCTCGTCTCAAAGTGGTGTTAAACCGGAGGACGCCAAAAGGCGCACAGTTCAAATACAACGCCACCATCAAAGTAATGAGTTCAAGTTCTAGTTCATTTATTTGGTGTAGCCCTTTGAGCCATTCGGCTCTTGAATCGGGTGCAACCGCAACAAACAAAAACATGAACAAGAAAACATCTTAAAGTGACTATGTGACTAAGTGCAAACAGCAAATCCAAGAAAAGACAGCAAAATATTGCAGAAAAAAGCACCGTACACCAACGCTGTGTGCAAAAATCCTAGCGGGATGCAAGTCAAACAACAACCACAAGACAACTTAGATTAAGGCCATCAGTCTTACTCCGTACTACAACAATCAAACGTGGCCAAACCAGTAAACTTTTCGAAATCACCAAAATAAAGCAATGAAACAGTGATCATAGGAACTGTGACGGAATTTTCACAATTTCGGGGTGAGCATCTACATCATGGGACCTCCTTTGCCAGTACCAAAATATGAGAATACGTTTTTCCCCATTATCTGGCAACAACAAAACACCTTTTACAAGGAATCATGTCTGCATCAACCACAATACTCGTAGTCAGAATGCAAACAAAAAACACACTCTGATAATATGATGGCATTGTCTTTGAAATTGATTGGTCCACACCAGAGACAGCTTTCTTTTGAGCCTCGTCTCAAAGCGGTGTTAGACCAGAGGACACCAAACGGCGTACAGCTCAAAGACAATGCCACTATCTCGGCGTACAGCACCTGGGGGTGATTGCGTTTATGACAGCGGCCGTTCAAACTGACTGCCACTGAGATTAACGGACGATGCGTGAATTCTCCTTCAGAATTAATTCTGTGCCTTTTCCTTTGCAAGATTACCGGTGTGACAGCTCCCAACATCCATCAATTACGTTCACGTCTTAAATTCAGTTTCGATTTTTTTCGCCACTTTTCAACGTCGTCTGAAAGAAAGAAAAAAAACCCCAGATTTTAATAACGAAACCGGATAAAATATGAACGTACAGAATTGACAATTAAAAGGTTTTCATGCCCGTGTTAAAATACGTTTAATAGGAGCAGGGTTTGCCCTTTCTGGCAATAAAACAGGAGTTGTGTAAAGATGTTCAAACATCAAATAGATACATTTTTCAAGGAATGCAGTCTGCGTTAATCACACACATTACTTATGATGTCCATGCAAACAGGGCCGTAGCCAGTCAACATTGGCGGGGACCAAATCTTCCAGGGCATCTGGGGGTCCCCCCCCCCCCCCCCCAAGAAAAAAATCTAAATTGGAAAACGAATTTCCTGCCTAAAATATTTTAAAAAATTCACTAACACATAAGATGGATTTTTTATGTATTTTTTACAATGATGTCTAATAGTGTATTGTATTACATTGCTCTGGTTTTTTCTTTTTTGCCTTTTCTCGTTTCATTGTATGTAATGGCAAAGATTAGGGATTAATAAAGTACAACCATAACCACCATCATATGAACAGAAATCAATTTTATAGCTATATATTGGGGGGGGGGGGGACATTTTGAGCATATTCTAATATATAATTATGGCCTTGCATGCAAACATGGCTCTGCTACTAATGTGTGATGCACCGTCTTTGAGACTGATTGGCCTACACCAGAGCAGGCAGCTGCTGCCTTCTTCATGAGCCAGCCTCGCTACCAGTGCCGTCAAGCCAGAGAAGAACGTCACAAGATCTTCTTGGTTCTTTCGGTAAAGTCACGTAGAATGGAAATAATAAAATAATAAAAATTAAACATAATAAAATAATATAATAAACTAAAATAATAAAATAATAAATCTTATAATAAAATAATATTATATTATAAAATAATAAAATAACATTTTATTATTATATTTCGATTTAAAGCTTTCGTGACTGCAGGGATTCATCTTCTTGGTTCTTTCGGTAAAGTCACGTAGAAGGGAAATAATAAAATGATAAAAATAAAACATAATAAAATAATTTTTGATTTAAAGCTTTCGTGACTGCAGGGATTCATCTTCTTGGTTCTTTCGGTAAAGTCACGTAGAAGGGAAATAATAAAATGATAAAAATAAAACATAATAAAATAATTCTCACGACGTTTCGGCCACAACGCAAGCAGCCGTCCTCAGGTAGAGAACAGGTCTGTCTTCTCGACAGAATTATTGTATTATGTTTTATTTTTGTTATTTTATTATTTACATTCTACGTGACTTTACCGAAAGAACCAAGAAGATGAATCCCTGCAGTCACGAAAGCTTTAAATCGGAACGTCACAAGAATAAAACCTAGATTTGAAGCTTTCGTGACTGCAAGGATCCATACTCTTAGGTTTTTTCGGTAAAGTCACGTAGGTAAAAAAATAAATAATAATAAATAATAAAATAATATAAAAATAATAGAAATACATTTTATATTTCAAGCATCCGTCTTCAGGTGGAACCGTCACAACAAAAATTACTGTAACAGGTGAAGGCTTGTGTTGCCTCCGAAACGTCGTGGTTTAATTAATTTGTTTTCCTTTTTAACCTACGTGACTCTACCGAAAAAACCAAAGAGTTGTGTAAAACTTCTTCTAAATTTTGCATACTCTGATACTGGCAAAAAATATAATGGCCATATGTGTCGACTTTTGGCCGACCCTGTATGCCACAGAGATATTTTACACAGAAAGCTTAACATGAAATGAAACTATGAATAAATACACTGACATTAATAAATACATCATGCCTTTGTCGATCTACAGTACGATTTGAATACAAAATAAAATTACGTTTCACTACGATGCTTCTGTTAGTTACGTGAGTTTTCAATGTCACTACTGTACACGATAAAAGCAACGAAAATGTTCAAGATAAATTGTGATTTAAAGCTTTCGTGACTGCAGGAATTCATACTCTTTGGGTCTTTCGGTAAAAAAGTCACGTAAGTAGAAGAAAAATAATATAATAAAAAAATCATGACGTTTCGATTGCAACACAAGCAATCGTCTTCAACCTCTAGGACCGCTCGGTTGTGGCAGTGGAAAACAACAACCACCAGTGTCTGGCACGGCTCGGTTGTGGCAGTGGAAAACAACAACCACCAGGCTCTGGCACGGCTCGGTTGTGGCAGTGGAAAACAACAACCACCAGGCTCTGGCACGGCTCGGTTGTGGCAGTGGAAAACAACAACCACCAGGCTCTGGCATGGCTCGGTTGTGGCAGTGGAAAACAACAACCACCAGGCTCTGGCACGGCTCGGTTATGGTAGTGGAAAACAACAACCACCAGGCTCTGGCACGGCTCGGTTGTGGCAGTGGAAAACAACAACCACCAGGCTCTGGCACGGCTCGGTTGTGGCAGTGGAAAACAACAACCACCAGGCTCTGGCACGGCTCGGTTGTGGCAGTGGAAAACAACAACCACCAGGCTCTGGCACGGCTCGGTTGTGGTAGTGGAAAACAACAACCACCAGGCTCTGGCACGGCTCGGTTGTGGCAGTGGAAAACAACAACCACCAGGCTCTGGCATGGCTCAGGTTTGGCAGTGGGAAAAACCACAACCAGGCTCAGACATTGCTCGGTTGAGGCAGTGGAAAATTTTACAACCATGCTCTGGCACGGCTCGGTTGTGGTAGTGGAAAATAACAACCACCAAGCTCTGACACGGATCGGTTGTGGCTGTGGAAAAAAATGTGTAATACACAGCAACTGATCTCAAGTGTCTATCGAATATTATTCGACGTAACACAACCGAAGCAACAAGAAACATTAATTTTTTTTTATATTTTACCAGAGAAGGCCCACTGCTATGCTCTGTAGCCCTTTATCAGAAGCGACCTGACGATCACAAATGACATCTCAACGAAGTGACTCATCATCGTCACGTGGCTATTTGTAGCAAATAAATCTAAACGCGTTGTGATGGTGATTCTAAATGTGGAGGTGAAAACCCGGAGGACCAGGAGAAAAATCCACGTGACCACGGGGAGAGAGAGAGAGGGGGGGGGGGGGGTAGAGAGAGGGGGGGGGGTAAGAAGGAGGAGTGCAGAGCGTGACATCTTTTGTGAAATATTTCATTTAAAAGGAGGGCGCACATAAAGCAAAGCATTGAAAAAAAAATAAAAAAACGAAATGATGAACGAAGCAAAGTGCCAACTACACCGAGCATCGTTTTGTTTCCTCTGATCGTAAAAAAAGAAAAAAAAGATAGGAAACACGCCAACTCCAAATATACAGCAGCAGGTGTCAGGGTCAGGATCGTACCCACGACCTCCTGTGCACCAGGCGAGGTAGTTAACATCTCATAGCCACCGTGATGATGATGAGAGAGAGAGACACGCAAACTCCAAATATTCAGCAGCAGGCGTCAGGGTCAGGATCGAGCCCACGACCTCCTGTACACCAGGCGAGGTAGTTAACATCTCCTAGTCACCGTGGCACCCCAAACAAAATCTCAACGCTGTCGCCACGCACGCAAACATTCTCGAATCGAACAAACGGGACGAGGTTTCAGTTATCAAGCGCAATGATTGTGGACATGAAACACATTCATACGATCGTGGCTGTTGCTCAGGCTGCTGCTGCTGCTGCTGTGGCGATTGGAATTCGTGCGCGGGCACAGATTAACAAAGCAAAGCTCGTTTGACGTAAATTTGTAGTTTAAGAATAGATTTAGAGAATGAGAAATATATATATAATGACGATATACAGAATAATAAACACTCCCTCTTTCCCCATTTGTCACGCACAATCGTTTCACGAGCTCGCTCGGAATGTGCGACGCGGGCTCTCTCGAGATGCGACATCCCTCGCGCGCACCAAATGCAAAGCTCCCCCGTGTAGCCTGCGCCGACTGCCGCGGCAAGTGGCCGCCCCCCCCCCCCCCCCCCCCTTGCGAGCAGCGGGCACCTGTGAAGCGGGCGGGGGTGGACAACACCACGACCCGGCCGCCTTTGTCAGCCTCCCTCCCCTCTCCCCTCTCCCCCCCCTCCCCCCTCCCCTCCACCCCTCTACCCCTCCCTCTCCCCTCCACCCCTCCCCCCTCCCCTCCACCTCTCCAACCCTCCCTCCCCCCCTCCACCCCTCCACGCCTCCCTCTACCCTCCACCTCTCCCCTCACTCCACCCCTCCCTCTACCGAGGGACTCGTTTGAGGCTGAGTCGACCTAGGGGGGGGGGGCAAGGGGCCGCTCACTGTGGTCTGGGTGGGTGGCCGTGTGCTGGAATGGAACTCGGAGTCGCCGGGTTCGTAGTGCAGCGCGCTAACCGCTACACCACCGCTCCCCACTAGCACCCACACTCACTCAACCACTCACTCACCCACGCATTCACTCACCCACTCACCCACCTACCCAACCATGTACCCGATCATCCACCCACTCACTCACCCACTCACCCACCTACTCACCCACTCACCCAACCACTTACCTACTCACCCATTCACCCACTCACTCAAACATACCATATGAGGCTGAGTCGACCTAGGGGAGGCCGAAGACGGACTCATAATAATCATCACTGGCGTTAGTGACCGTGAGCTGGAATCTCACTCGGATCATAGCTGCTACACACAGACACACACATACAGACACACACAGACAGACACACACAGACAGACACACACACACAGACACACACATACAGACACACACACACAGACACACACACACAGACACACACAGACAGACACACACATGGAGACATACACACAGACACAACACACACAGAAAGACAGATAGACACACAAAGACAGACACACACACATATAGACATGCACACAGACAGACACACACAGACAGACATACAGACACACATACAGACACACACACACACGTAATACAGACATACAGACACATACATACAGACACACACAGACAGACATACAGACACACACAGACAGACACACACATACAGACACACACACA
Organism: Lethenteron reissneri; assembly: GCF_015708825.2. Lineage (NCBI taxonomy): Eukaryota > Metazoa > Chordata > Hyperoartia > Petromyzontiformes > Petromyzontidae > Lethenteron > Lethenteron reissneri. Next base: position 7,972,130 of record NC_083845.1, read on the forward strand.
CAGACACACACATACAGACACACACACACAGACACACACAGACAGACACACACACACAGACACACACATACAGACACACACAGACAGACACACACAGACAGACACACAGACACACACATACAGACACACACAGACAGACACACACAGACAGACACACACACACAGACATACAGACACACACACACACGTAATACAGACATACAGACACACATACACACAGACACATACATACAGATACACAGACACATACATACAGACACACAGATACATACATACAGACACACACAGACAGACATACAGACACACATACAGACACACACACACGTAATACAGACATACAGACACACATACACACAGACACATACATACAGATACACAGACACATACATACAGACACACAGATACATACACACAGACACATACATACAGACATACAGACAGACACAATCAGACAGACATACAAACACATACAGACAGACATACAGACACACAGATACATATAGACAGACATACAGACACACAGACACGTACAGACAGTTACACATACATACAGACAGACATACAGACACACAGATACGTACACACATACACACATACAGACACACATACATGTACACACAGACACACACACACACATGCATACAGACACACAGACACATACAGACAGACATACAGACACACAGACACATACAGACAGAAATACAGACACACATACAAACAGACACACAGACACATATACAAACAGACACACAGACACACATACAAACAGACATAAAGACACACAGACACATCCAGAAACACAAACCCATACAGACACGCAGACGCACACACGCGCGCGGCACTGACATGCACGAATCCATGCCCGACGCCACATTATCCACTCACAAACTTATTTCAGCGCCTCACCAAAGAAAGAGAGAGAGGGACAATAATAGACAGACGCGACGCTTTGCAGAGCTGCGCGGGGAGAAATATAATGGCTCGCGACTGTAAAATTGGACGCTGGTGCATGACAAGGAGAGAGACGGGGGGGGGGAGGAGGAATCTGAAGTAGCGTATACCGACATATTTATTTAAATATTTCTATTCTAGAAAAAATGTTTCGTATAAATATGGAAAAAGCATTCAGCTCGATATTGTGCTGGAGAAAAGTTGAAAAAGGCTCGCTGTCGAAACGTCGTGAGAATTTTATTTTATTATGTTTTCTTTTTATTATTGTATTATTTCCCTTCCACGTGACTTCACCGAAAGAACCAAGACTATGAATCCCTGCAGTCACGAAAGCTTTAAATCGAAATATATTAATATGATATTATAATATTACTTTATTATATTATATATATATTTTTTACTTAATTATATTATTATATTATATTATTTCATTATGTTTTCTTTTTATTATTTTATTATTTCCCATCCACGTGACTTCATCGAAATAACCAAGACTATGAATTCCTGCAGTCACGAAAGCTTTAAATCGAAATTCTAACGAAACCGTGCGTTATTGTTGGCAGGCATTGCCTCACTGAGCTGTGGAGATCTGTTTTGCTGAAATGATGGTTCAACTAAGTGGGGTTATCATCATCATCGTTGTCGCGTGGACATGTGTAGCAGCAGCCAAATGCTCCCTACAATGCGTGACGTTGACTCTTCCATGTGGAGGGGGGAAACCGGAGGACCTTGAGAAAAAATCCGCGCTATCACAGGGAGAGAGAGAGAGAGACACACGCAGACTCCAAATATACAGCAGCAGGCGTCAGGGTCGGGATCGAACTCACGACCTCCTGTACACCAGGCGAGGTTGTTAACATCTCCTAGCCATCGTGATGATGATGAGAGAGAGACACGCAGACTCCAAATACACAGCAGCAGGCGTCAGGGTCGGGATCGAGCCCACGACCTCCTGTACACCAGGCGAGGTTGTTAACATCTCCTAGCCATCGTGATGATGACGATGATGAGAGAGAGAGACACGCAAACTCCAAATACACAGCAGCAGGCGTCAGGGTCGAGATCGAGCCCACGACCTCCTGTACACCAGGCGAGGTAGTTCACATCTCCTAGCCACCGTGATGATGATGATGAGAGAGAGAGACACACAAACTCCAAATATACAGCAGCAGGCGTCAGGGTCGGGATCGAATCCACGACCTCCTGTACACCAGGCGAGGTAGTCAACATCTTCTAGCCACCATGATGATGATGAGAGAGAGAGACACGCAAACTCCAAATATACAGCAGCAGCAGGCATCAGGGTCAGAATCGAACCCACGACCTCCTATACACCAGGCGAGGTAGTTAACATCTCCTAGCCACCGTGATGATGATGATGAGAGACACGCAAACTCCAAATACACAGCAGCAGGCGTCAGGGGCCGGGATGGAACCCACAACCTCCTGCGCACTGGTGCTGTTCCTGACTTTCGCGATGGAGGCTTCTACCCCACAGCACTCGGTAGCTGTGCCAGGCTAGGTGCATGCACGGCGAGACTACGTGGGGGTTGTGGAACATGAAAGTATGCCACTGTATGTTAATTAACTGTGAATAACCCAACCAATAACACTAGTCAAAAAAAAATTCTGGCCTGGACTTTTGCAGCTGTTTTCGACTAATTTCAGGGTGCTGATTCCAAATCTGATCTCAGATTTGCTCTATCACATTTCATGACTGCTTTAGCGTTAAAATATGATGCTGTATTTTTAGTATAGTGTGTTTATAATATCATTTTATGTAGATATCCACATTTATTTAATATTTTTCTTCTGCAGTTTTTATTGAAAATGCAATATTTGATATCTCAGAAACCTGATGTGATAGACAAAAACTGATGCCAGATTTGAAATCAGCACCCCAAAATTACCTTAAACCCGTTTGAATACCTTATGCCAGAAAAAGTGTGTTGACCAGTGTGTAATAGGTCCTGCATATGCTCAGATTAACATGACCAGGTCTGTCGGGGAGACCTGGTCTTCACCTGATGACGGCTGCTTGCGTTGTGACCGAAACGTCGTGATAATTATTTTATTATGTTTTATTTTATTATTTTATTATTTCCATTCTACGTGACTTTACCGAAAGAACCAAGAAGATGAATCCCTGCAGTCACGAAAGCTTTAAATCGAAAAATAGTTGGACTCGTCCGTCTGACCGACTGCCAAAATCGCTGTCCGTGGTGCTGACGTTAAGAAAAAAACGCCACTTTTTTCAAATGTTCTTGCTGTGGTTTTCACACCTGATGACGATTGCTTGTGTTGCAATCGAAACGCCGTGAGAATTTTATTGTTTTATATTTTTATCGTTTAATTGTTTCCCTTCTACGCGACTTTACCGGAAGAACCAAGAATACGACACAAGCGTTCTTACTCACGGACATCTCACCCCTCACCCCAAATTGCAAGACACCCACTTCGCGTGCTTGCCAGAGGACGTGGAAGTTTATCGACACGGCGAGACGTGGCGTGTCGCTGGATCGTTCAGGTTGCGTGTTGCTGCTGCTGCCGCTACTGCCGCCTGCCCAAGTTTAAGCTTACGATGCAATCATTGATTGCGTCCCATCCCGAGAGGGCAATTTCTCAGCCGACTGAGACCGCCTAGAATTGGTTGCATTGTGTGTGTGTGTTAATGGGGGGTGGGGGGGTGGGTGGGGGGGTAGGTGGGGGGTGGTGGTGGCCCGCACCATGCCCGGCCGCCTTTGTCTCCCTGCAGTAGCGATGATTTTATGCGCCGCGGCTAGGTTACTCGCTTTGAGGGGGAAGCCGTGAGCTGGAATCGAACTCGGGTGGCCACACACTCACTCACACACGGCAGGCGCAAAGACAAAGATCCCCCGTGTAGCCTCCTACAAATAAAACCACAAACTATGAAGAGAGAATCGATTAAACTCTATCGATGTTGTTATCTGTCGGGGTAAGACACAGCTGAGCTGTGAGCAGCAGCAGCGAGCGGCTTCGCCCACGTGGGAGATCTACGGCAGCCGACGACCCCCAGGTCCATGGGCACGAGCAGATTCTGCCGCTCCGTCTCCGCCTCGGTTGTTCCCCTTGGGGCTGTGGTGGGGGCTGGTTGGTGGTGGTGGTGGTGATGTTGTTGTTGGTGATAGTGGTGTTGGTGGTGGGGGCTGGTTGGTGGTGGTGTTAGTGGTGGTGTTGGTGGTGGTGTTGGTGGCGGTAGTGGTGGTGTTGGTGGTGGTGTTGGTGGTGGTGTTGTTGGTGGTATTGGTGGTGGGAGCTGGCTGGTGGTGGTTGTGGTGTTGGTGGTGGGGGCTGGCTGTCTGGTGGTGGTGGTGTTGGTGGTGGTGTTGTTGGTGGTGTTGGTGGTGGTGGCAATGTCCCGCCATTTGGCAGCAATTCTGTCACGCGTCACATCCATCAGCCTCCCACCTCCCTGCTGGCGACGTGACGCCTCTCCCGTCTCCTCTCCCCTCTCCTCTCCTCTCTCCTTTTCACTCCCCTCTCTCTTCACTCCCCTCTCTCCTCTCCCCTCTCCACCCCACGCGGCCCCAGCTCCGCTCTCCCCTCTCGCGACCACCACGAGGTGTCGCCTCCCTCGCCCCGTGTTAGCACGAGGTCGCGGGTTCCATCCCGACACCAGAACCGCTCCCTCTACCTGGCCAAGGAACGTCACCTTTAGACGTCCGCTGCGGTGGCTAGGAGATGTTAACTACCTCGTCTGGTGTGCAGGAGGTCGTGGGTTCAATCCCGACCCTGACGGGGAGAGACACGGGGAGAGAGAGACACGGAGAGAGACACGGGGAGAGAGAGACACGTAGAGAGACACGGGGAGAGAGAGACACGGAGAGAGACACGGGGAGAGAGACACGGAGAGAGACACGGGGAGAGAGACACGGAGAGAGACACGGGTAGAGAGAGACACGGAGAGAGACACGGAGAGGAGAGACATGGAGAGGAGAGACGGCGAGAGAGACACAAGGAGAGGAGAGACACGGAAAGGAGAGACATGGAGAGAGACACGGCGAGAGAGACACGGAGAGAGAGAGACACGGGGAGAGAGACACGGGGAGAGAGAGAGACGGAGAGAGAGAGAGAGACACGGAGAGAGAGAGACACGGGGAGAGACACGGAGAGGAGAACCACGGAGAGAGACACGGAGAGGAGAGACACGGAGAGAGACACGGAGAGAGAGACACGGGGAGAGAGACACGGAGAGAGACACAGAGAGAGAGACACGGGGAGAGAGACACATAGAGAGAGAGAGAGACGGGGAGAGAGAGAGACACGGGGAGAGACACGGAGAGAGAGAGACACGGAGAGAGAGAGAGACACGGAGAGAGACACGGGTAGAGACACGGAGAGGAGAGACACGGGGAAAGACACGGCGAGAGAGTTACGCGAGTAGTGACGGATGGACGGATTGAGGGAGAAGGGCGCGAGATGCTGATTGATGGATGCGAGTAGTGACAGGGACAAAGACGAACAGAGACAGATGGAGGGATGTGATGGATGGAGGCTGAGGAGGAGGAGGAGAGGGGATTGCAAAAAGGTAATTGCCGTTTGTCCGTGTTTTTTCATGGCCATTGTGGCTCGCGAGATACGAGGCAGGCTCCCCTTAAACACCTGGGAATGTCGCTTCTCCTCGAGTTTGCCTCTCTGTGTGTGTGTGTCAGTGTGTGTGTCAGAGTGTGTGTGTGTATGTGTGTGTGTGTCAGTGTGTGTGTCAGTGTGTGTGTCAGTGTGTGTGTGTGTCAGTGTGTGTTTGGGGAGCGGTAGTGTAGCGGTTAGCGCGCTGCGCTACGAACCTGGCGACCCGGATTCGATTCCCGCTCACGGCTAACACCAGTGTCGATTATCTGGACCGGTCCTGGGCCTCCCCTAGGTCGACTCAGCCTTAAATGAGTACCTGGTGCGGTGTGTATACATCGCCACTGGGGAGACAAAGGCGGTCGGGCGTGGTGCTGGCCACCCACCCCCTCGTGTACCGTTCCGGCCTTCATAGGTGCTCGCTAACAGCACTTGCCCCTACGGTCTGTTAAGGCTATACGGAGGATCTTTGTCTTATCTTTGTATGTGTGTGTCAGTGTGTGTCAGTGTGTGTCTTTGTGTGTGTTGGAAACATTTAGGCTGGCCTACCTACGATCCATCCTGGGTTTAACCAGGCTGGATTGTGCGAGGATCTCACAAATCCTTGAAAGATCTGGGCAAAGTCCCATCGGTGAGCTCCTCCGGCAGGCAAGGCTGCGTTGGCTGGGTCACGTAGCCCGCATGCCCAGCCACCGCATGCCGAAACAGCTTTTGTTCGGCCGGATAGAGGGGGCTAAACGGGCGCGGCACGGGCTAGAGAAGAGATGGTGTGATGTGGTACACACAATCCAGCCTGGTTAAACCCAAGATGGATCGTAGGCAGGCCAGCCTAAATGTTTCTAATCGGCGAAGATGTTCCATTAGGGGCGTCCACGTTTCGCAATCGTAGAGAAGGGAGGGAATGGCCGAGAAGACCTGAAGCTTCATGCGGAGCGACAGACCAGGTAACTTCCACACAGCGTTATGCATCCGATGAAATGATAATGCCGCTCGACTGATTCGCAGTGAGACCTCTGCTTTCAAACCGGAGCAGGTCATGAGCACACTGCCCAGGTATGGGAAACTCTCCACTCTCTCCACAACTTCCCTATCACCAATTGGGAGTTGTGGGGGTGGAGTGTCCGATGGTACAAAATACTTAGGCAGGTGCTTAGTTTTGGTGGGGCTGATGGTACGGCCCTACCTCTTAATGGCATGCTCCAGGTTCAGCAGCAGCGCCTACAACTCTTCCTCTGTGTGAGCAGCAATTACCAGATCAACGGCATACGTGACGTGGTTGAGCAATAGGGAACCATCCCTTGACAACACCCGGGCATCAATCAGCCTCCCTTTGTATCTGTACCAGATGTAATTCCTCCGGTACAGCTATTGACGGCTTCACGAACTACGTGGTCGAAATATATGTTAAATAATGTGGGAGCCAGAGGACATCTCTGTTTCACCCCAAGGTGTACAGAGAATGGATCTGACTCCCGGCCACGTAGTTTTACCCGGGCCCGCTCACCATCATGAAGGTCCTTAATGATCGTGAGCAAAGGGCCAGGGACTCCGAAAGCACGAAGAACAACCCAGAGCCCAGGCCTACTGATAGTAGCATAGGCCTTGACCAGGTCAATAAAGCAGAGATGTAGGTCTTGTTGAAATTCCCTACACCTCTGCTGTAGCAGACAGACAGAAAATATGGCATCTGTGCAGGACCGCCCTTTCCTGAAACCGCATTGGGGATCCGAAAGCCTCTCCTCAGCGTGCCTGGCAAGGCGATGTTGAATAATCCTTGCCAGGACCTTTCCCGGCACACTGAGCAGTGAGATGCCCCTGTAGTTTTTACAGTCTGTGCGTGCAGCGATATTCAGTGGCGTCCCCAGTGCAGCAGTTTGTTGTCCTTCCCCTGCACCTCTCATTTAGCGTGGTCGGATACGTTCGGTTTGAAAGAAGTTCAACATACATACAGCCCATAGACTCAAAACTGCCCATAGACTCAACACTGCCCATAGACTCAACACTGCCCATAGACTCAACACTGCCCATAGACTCAACACTGCCCATAGACTCAACACTGCCCATAGACTCAACACTGCCCATAGACTCAACACTGCCCATAGACTCAACACTGCCCATAGACTCAACACTGCCCATAGACTAACACTGCCCATAGACTAACACTGCCCATAGACTAACACTGCCCATAGACTCAACACTGCCCATAGACTCATCACTGCCCATAGACTCAACACTGCCCATAGACTCAACACTACCCATAGACTAACACTGCCCATAGACTAACACTGCCCATAGACTCAACACTACCCATAGACTCAACTCTGCCCACAGACTCAACACTACCCATAGACTCAACTCTGCCCATAGACTCAACACTACCCATAGACTCAACACTGCCCATAGACTCAACACTACCCATACACTCAACACTGCCCATAGACTCAACACTGCCCATACACTCAACATTGCCCATAGACTCAACACTGCCCATAGACTCAACACTACCCATAGACTCAACACTGCCCATAGACTCAACACTGCCCATAGACTCAACACTGCCCATAGACTCAACACTTCCCATACACTCAACACTGCCCATAGACTCAACACTACCCATACACTCAACACGGCCCACAGACTCAACACTGCCCATAGAATCAACACTGCCCATAGACTCAACACTGCCCATAGACTCAACACTGCCCATAGACTCAACACTGCCAATAAACTAACACTGCCCATAGACTAACACTGCCCATAGACTCAACACTGCCCATAGATTCAACACTGCCCATAGACTCAACACTGCTCATAAACTCAACACTACCCATAGACTCAACACTACCCATAGACTCAACACTGCCCATAGACTCAACACTGTCCATAGACTCAACACTACCCATAGACTCAACACTGTCCATAGACTCAACACTACCCAGAGACTCAACACTGCCCATAGACTCAACACTGCCCATAGACTCAACACTGCCCACAGACTCAACACTGCCCATAGACTAACACTACCCATACACTCAACACTGCCCATAGACTCAACACTGCCCATAAACTCAACACTACCCATAGACTCAACACTGCCCACAGACTCAACACTACCCATAGACTCAACACTGCCCATAGACTCAACACTGCCCACAGACTCAACACTGCCCATAGACTCAACACTACCCATACACTCAACACTGCCCATAGACTCAACACTGCCCATAAACTCAACACTACCCATAGACTCAACACTGCCCACAGAATCAACACTCCCCATAGACTCAACACTGCCCATAGACTCAACACTACCCATAGACTCAACACTGTCCATAGACTCAACACTACCCAGAGACTCAACACTGCCCATAGACTAACACTACCCATATGTAAAGTAGTAACTCGGCAGGAGACGACTTCACGGGTAGCACACTCTTTATTTTCACCAACTTGTAGTTACACGGATGACTAACACCCTACTCGTTACACGGGTGACCAACACCCACTTAGCTACACGGGTGACGGACACCCACTCAGCTACGACTTCGTTACACGGGTGACCAACACCCACTTAGCTACACGGGTGACGGACACCCACTCAGCTACACGGGTGACCAACACCCACTCAGCTACACGGGTGACGGACACCCACTCAGCTACACGGGTGACCAACACCCACTCAGCTACACGGGTGACCAACACCCACTTAGCTACACGGGTGACGGACACCCACTCAGCTACACGGGTGACCAACACCCACTCAGCTACACGGGTGACCAACACCCACTCAGCTGTACTGACACGGGCTCTTACGCCCTGTAGCCTTCCGGGACACACCCAGCCGGGGTGCCCGTCTCGGCTCTGGGTACCACCGTCCCGACCCACACGGGCGTCGGACTACGGTCCCCCCAGTCTCGGCTCCGAGCCACACAGGGCCCCTACCTCCTCCACCCCGTCTTGGGTCTTCAACTGGTTAACACTGACCACGAGTGCTCTCGCGCGTCCCCCTTTATACCCCTCCTGCGGACGTCGCTGAGAGTACTCACTTATCTGACCAATCACTGCGCACTCGCTACGATCCTCTTTTCCCAGCTTGTGTGAGCGCGCCTCACCACCGGCGCGCGCGTCCATGCCACGCCCACACCGCGTGCCCAACCCCGCGCCCCGTGATCCATCACTCCCGGCGCACGTCAATACCACCACTACATCACCCCCTACCACATAGCTCGCAGCCGACCCAGGTGCTAATAAAACATACAACACCCCTTCACCCCCACGTGTGCCCCGTAACATAACACAAACCCTAACAACACAACATGAACACCGCAATCCGCAAAACCCAGCAACCGCCACACCCGCAACAAGAACAACATGCACAATCCGGCGAATGGCAACGATACTGTGTATGCGGAAAGAGTAACAATAAAAAAAATTTCTTTAATCATTTTCTCTTCTTTTCTCTCCGACTCATGCAGCGTCCCGATGTCCGAGCGTCCCTTGAACGGGACATTACCCCGGCAGAGGGGGAAGCCGGCAACGAAGTCGGGCTTTAACAAAAAAAGAATTTTTTTTTTTTTTTTTTTTCATGAAAAGTGTTGCGTCCTTGACCGAGTCCGCCTTGCCGGACCGTCGTACGGCACAGGACGCAGTTGGCCATCCGGCGGCGCCGGCAGTTCAGGAAGGCATGGGCCAGGCATCGGGGCTCCGTGCGAGCCGCGGGGTTCCGGTTCCCGACGGTCAACAGCCGTCAGGTCCGAGACACCTGGGGGTGGGTCAGGTGGAGACACGTGAGGATCAGCCTGCGACACATCCCTCCCCGAGTCGACGGTCACATCACACGCTCGGTCGTCACGGCACAACCCGGGGTCACGTGGTGCCGCGTAGGGTTTCAGTCGGGAGGAGTGCACGTACCAACGGCGTTTTCCCCATTTAATCTGTATACTCTGGGGTCGTGCAACCCGCACAATTTCCACCGGTCCCCTCCATGGTCTCAACAGTTTGGGGGACGTAGCCAACGGTGCGTGTGGACAATGCAGCCAGGCCTTATCGCCCGGTTCCCAATTGTGCGTATGCACCTTCCGTTCACGCAATCGCTCGTTCGCGATCTGCCGAGAGCGTGAATTTAATCTCGCAGCCTCTCGCGCCTCAGCCAATTTGGCGATGTTAAACTTAATGTGGTCTGCCAATTTTGATTTCGCACGTGGCTGTGAAATCCCCAGTTGGACGTCCATGGCCGGATCAGCCTCCCGCCCATACATCAGAAAAAATGGAGAAAACCCCGTCGCCGCATGGGGTGCCATCCGATAGGCCGCTAGTACCCCCGGTACCTGTAAGTCCCAATCCACCTGGTCGTCGCATACCTGTTGGCACAGCATAGACGTAATCGTCCTGTTCAGACGTTCAACCATACCGTCAGTCTGCGGGTGGTACGGGGAGGTACGTACTTTCTTTGTACCCAACAGGTCGCACACCTCGCGCAACAAAACACTCGAAAAGTTTTTCCCTTGATCCGTCAGCAAGCGTTCGGGGGCGCCTTTGTCCAAAACGTAACCTTGGACAAAGGCGTCCGCCACTGCCGCAGCCGACTGGTTGGCGAGTGGCCACGCCATGGGCCAGCGGGTGAAGTACTCTACGCCAACCAGCAGGAACTTATTTCCCCGAGGTGTAGTGGGAAAGGGCCCCAAGATGTCTAGCGCGACCAATTCGTTCGTGCGCGAAACTTGAATGGATTGAAGCGGTGGATTAGCCGCTATTTGTGGCGGTTTTCTTTTAGCGCACCCTACACACCCCTTAAGAATGTTCGCCACGTCACTGCCCATCCCAGGCCAATAGTAGTCTCGCTGAATGAGGGCGAGCGTTTTATGAAACCCCAGATGCATGAGTCGTTCATGGGCAGCCAGGACGACCTTACCCCGTACAGCAACCGGCACCACAAGCATGTGACGCCGGGACATGGAGTCCCACTTCATCAAGAGGCCCTGTCTGCACACCCAGGAACCGACCCGCGTTTCCCCGCCCTCGGGAACGTTAACCTTCCGACGTAGCGCGAGTAGGGAGCTGTCGGCCATTTGCAGACGGCCCCACTCGATGAGAGGCAATGCTAACAGCGAGTCCCTCCCCGTGGGGGCGTCGACCCCCGTAGTATCCGTGGCGGCTAGCACTACTTCCGCGGGGACATCGACAGAAGGTTTACACCGCGCCGATCCCAACTGACATGCGCATTCCGTACGCGTCGGCAACCGTGACAATGCATCCGCGTTAGAGTGGCGCAACCCCTTGCGGTAAATCGTCGTGAATTGGTAGTCCTGAAGGACCTCCAACCATCGGGACAATTGGCCGGATGGCTGCGCCACCCGCATAGCGTATTGGAGAGCCGCATGGTCCGTGCGAACCGTAAAGTGACGGCCATACAGATACGGCCTGAATTGCTGTATAAAAAACACAATCGCCAGCAATTCACGCCGTGTCACGCAGTAGCGTTGTTCCGCGGGGGACAGAACCCTGCTACCGTAGGCGACCACCCGTTCGACCCCCCCGACCACCTGTGAGAGCACTCCCCCGATACCCGTGTTACTGGCATCCGTGTCGAGCACAAACGGTTGCGTGAAATCGGGGTAACACAAGGGGGGAGCCTGCACCAAGGCGTCACGAAGGGAGCAGAACGCGGCCTCCTCCTCCGGCCCCCAGTGAAACCGCACCCCTTTAGCCGTCAAGGCGTGCAGGGGCCTGGCTATGGTGGCAAACTGTTTGACAAAACGACGGTAATAGGAGGCAAATCCTATGAAGCTGCGGACTTCAGTAACAGAGGTCGGTGTTGGCCATGAGCCGACGCATTGCGTCTTAGCAGGGTCCGTCGAGATCCCCGAACGGCTAACGATATGGCCCAAATACCTGACCAATTCCCGAAGCAGAAAACATTTAGCCGGTTTAAATTTAAGCTTCGCGGAACGCATCCTGAGAAACACTGCCCTCAGTCGCTGGAGGTGCTCCTCAAAAGTTCGGCTGAAAACGATGATATCATCGAGGTAAATCAAACAGGTGTCCCATTGAAGGCCTGCCAAAACCAATTCCATGAGCCTCTGGAACGTGGCAGGAGCGGAATGTAAACCCATGGGCAATCGGTTGAACTCAAATAGGCCTCCCGGTGTCCGGAAAGCGGTTTTAGGTTTTGATTCGTCATCGAGGGGCAATTGCCAAAATCCCGAAAGCAAATCGAGCGTCGAAAAAAACTGTGCTCCTGCCAAGGCATCCAGCGACTCATCCATCCTGGGGAGCGGATACGCATCGGCCATTGATATTTTGTTTAGGCGGCGGAAATCAACACAGAACCGCAGGGATCCATCCTGTTTTTTAACCAAGACGATAGGAGCACCCCACGGACTGGAAGAGGGCGCAATGATGTCGGCCGCCAACATGTCATTTACTGCCGACTGCACATGCTCCTTCTCGGCTGGACTGAGCCGGAAGGGATTCTGTCGAATAGGGGCCGCGTCCCCAGTCTCTATGTGGTGGCGCAACAGGTCTGTGCAGCCAATGTCGTACTTGTGCCTGCTAAACACGTCAGCGAACTCGAGCAGCAAGCCCCTCAATGCACCCAACTGCACACTGGACAAGGTACTGGACCCGGCACACAACGCGTCCAACCACTCCGTCCCCTCCTCACTTTGGGGATGCGTATCGACATGTGAATCGGCGTGAGCAACGAGCTGTTCCTCGACGGGTAGCGGCGCGGCGTGAGCGAGCACCGTTCCCTGCGTAATCACGGCCGGCCGCGACCCCGTATTCAGGACCACAACGAACGGCTCACTGTCCCCCCTCACCATGGTCTGGGCCACCGCTAAGCCGAGGTCCCCTTTAGCCCTGTTAGACGGCCCCAATAGAACTCCCTGCGCCCCCGCATCCGCCCCCAGTTGTTTTCTCAACCGAAGGGGTACCAACATTTGCGATCCCGGGGGCACCCGTACAGTCCGGGTTGCCAGCGCCTGCACCGTCGCACAAGCCGTGCGTATCTTATTTGGACTCTTCAAAAACTCAACCCGCCGACCCGACGGAAGCTCAATGCAGGCCTGGTCTATGAGAATTTTTATGGGCATTTTAGACAGAAAGTCCGTGCCTAGTAAACAAGGAACGGCCAACGATGATGATACAAAAATAGGACCCGCCAATTTAATGTCGCCAATACAAATATTCGCCCGAATCTGGCCGATGATTCCCAAAGATCCCCCGTTTGCCGCGTAAAATGGTACGTCCACCGGCAGAAGTGGTCGACATTGTACGGGAAGAATATTATAAATAAGGTCCGAAATAATAGTGGCCGACGCACCCGTGTCCACGAGCACCCGGACCTCAACCCCGTCAATGTACCCCGTTACCACGGACGACCCGGCCGACGCAGCCACAATCCTGTGGGCCAATTCGGACCACTCGACTGCCTTCGGGCCGTACGCGGACCCCTCTCGCCGAACCGAACCCCCGGCGCCCATACACGGTCCCCCCACCGCTAAGCGGCGATCCGAACGTGCCGTGCGTGTGGACCGAGCGTGTGAGGTGCCGCGACTTGCCGGGTTCAGTTGGGATGTCTTGAGTCCCTGGTCGTCGTCCGGACGTGGTCCCGCGGTGCGTTGACGCGGGGCCCGGCACCCGGCCGCGACGTGGCCCCGAAGGCCGCAGTTGTAGCAGACGACGAGGGACGTCGTAGGTTTCGGTTGCTCCAGCTTGCGGGAGGAGCGTGTGGGCGAACGACCTCCCGGTCTCCACTCCCCCGGCCTCGAACCAGCGAAGGCCTCCTCCCGAGGCACAGCAGGCTGGGGTCCGCTGATCGTGGCGGCCGGTGCCCCGTTCTCCACCGATGCGCAGACGACCGTCGGCTTCCGCTGTAGGACCTCGTAAGCGTGGATACTCGTGGCAATCCCCAGGGAGCAGATGTCCATCTCGTCCGCCGTATTAATGGGAACTCCCAATCCGTGAGCCAGCGCCAGCAGCTGCTCCGTCACCATGGCGTCCTTCCCCTCCTTGTCCATGCGGGGAAAAGCTGAATCCGCCAGGGCGAGCAGCGCCGTGCGATAGGCGAGCGTTGTTTCTCCAACCACCTTCCGCCGATCGTAGAACTGGTGGCGACAGGTCGAGGGCGGCCCGAACACCTTGGCCAACAGGTGCAGCGCGGCCTGGAGCGTTGAGCGGGACGACCTCGGGGCAGACGTGAAGGCCGCAAGCGCGTCGTCGTCGAGCATCGCTGGCAGCGCGCGCAGGGCCGTGGTGTCGGACCACCCCGACATTTCTTGATGCGCGATGAACCGTCGCTGGAAGGCTCCCCAGTCGCCCCCGTCCGCCTTGAACACCGACAGCGCGGGCAATCGTTGCTGGAGAACTCGATCGTCGTCGTCGTCGTTGGAACGATTTTCCCGCGCGCTGCTGTGGTTGTAGAAAATGTCGGCTCCCTCTGCAGGCGCAAAATGGAGAGCTCCGGCGCTCGCCGATGACGCGGGCTGCGCTGTGTGGAGACCTCTGGCCACGTGGTGTCCGCGTTTCCCGCCAACCGGAGGCGGACCCTCAAAAATGGCGCCAACTCCCAAACTTTTGGCGCGAAACGCCTTATGGCGGGAACCCTCCAGCCGCGCCGCCTCTTCCAACCCCGCAGGCGTTCCACCGGCCGCTGGAACGGAGATCTCCGCCAAGATCGCAGCGGCGGCGAGCAGCAACTCCGCCAGGCGGGAGTGTGCGTCCTGCAGGCTGGTGTCGGAGGCGGGCGGAGCATCGGCCATTTCCGCGAAGTGCTGCATCGGCGGCAACTCCTCGTCTTCTCCTCCCGAGGGTGGTGTCACCGGTACGTCGTCGTCTCCCCGGTCTTGCACGTGGGAACGAGAAGTCTTCCTTGTGTCCATTCTCCTTGAAGACAGGTTTACTTCTGACGCCAGTTGTAAAGTAGTAACTCGGCAGGAGACGACTTCACGGGTAGCACACTCTTTATTTTCACCAACTTGTAGTTACACGGATGACTAACACCCTACTCGTTACACGGGTGACCAACACCCACTTAGCTACACGGGTGACGGACACCCACTCAGCTACGACTTCGTTACACGGGTGACCAACACCCACTTAGCTACACGGGTGACGGACACCCACTCAGCTACACGGGTGACCAACACCCACTCAGCTACACGGGTGACGGACACCCACTCAGCTACACGGGTGACCAACACCCACTCAGCTACACGGGTGACCAACACCCACTTAGCTACACGGGTGACGGACACCCACTCAGCTACACGGGTGACCAACACCCACTCAGCTACACGGGTGACCAACACCCACTCAGCTGTACTGACACGGGCTCTTACGCCCTGTAGCCTTCCGGGACACACCCAGCCGGGGTGCCCGTCTCGGCTCTGGGTACCACCGTCCCGACCCACACGGGCGTCGGACTACGGTCCCCCCAGTCTCGGCTCCGAGCCACACAGGGCCCCTACCTCCTCCACCCCGTCTTGGGTCTTCAACTGGTTAACACTGACCACGAGTGCTCTCGCGCGTCCCCCTTTATACCCCTCCTGCGGACGTCGCTGAGAGTACTCACTTATCTGACCAATCACTGCGCACTCGCTACGATCCTCTTTTCCCAGCTTGTGTGAGCGCGCCTCACCACCGGCGCGCGCGTCCATGCCACGCCCACACCGCGTGCCCAACCCCGCGCCCCGTGATCCATCACTCCCGGCGCACGTCAATACCACCACTACACATACACTCAACACTGCCCATAGACTCAACACTGCCCATAAACTCAACACTACCCATAGACTCAACACTGCCCACAGACTCAACACTACCCATAGACTCAACACTGCCCATAGACTCAACACTGCCCACAGACTCAACACTGCCCATAGACTCAACACTGCCCATAGACTCAACACTACCCACACACTCAACACCGCCCATAGACTCAACACTGCCCATAAACTCAACACTACCCATAGACTCAACACTGCCCATAACCTCAACACTACCCATAGACTCAACACTGTCCATGGACTCAACACTACCCAGAGACTCAACACTGCCCATAGACTAAACACTGCCCACAGACTCAACACTGCCCATAGACTCAACACTACCCACACACTCAACACTGCCCATAGGCTAACACTGCCCATAGACTCAACACTGCCCATAGACTCAACACTGCCCATAGACTCAACACTATCCACAGACTCAACACTACCAATAGACTCAACACTACCCATAAACTCAACACTGTCCATAGACTCAAGACTGCCCAAAGACTCAACACTGCCCACAGACTCAACACTGCCCATAGACTCAACACTGCCCATAGACTCAACACTACCCACACACTCAACACTGCCCATAGGCTACCACTGCCCATAGACTCAACACTGCCCATAGACTCAACACTGCCCATAGACTCAACACTACCCACAGACTCAACACTACCAATAGACTCAACACTACCCATAAACTCAACACTACCCATAGACTCAAGACTGCCCAAAGACTCAACACTTCCCATAGACTCAACATTACCCATATACTCAACATTGCCCATAGACTAACACTGCCCATAGACTAACACTGCCCATAGACTAACACTGCCCATAGACTCAACGCTGCCCATAGACTAACACTACCCATAGACTCAACACTACCCATAGACTCAACACTACCCATAGACTCAACACTGCGCATTGACTCAACACTGCCCATAGACTCAACACTACCCATAGACTCAACACTGCCCATAGACTCAACACTGCCCATTGACTCAACACTGCCCAAAGACTCAACACTGCCCATAGACTCAACACTGCCCATAGACTCAACACTACTCATAGACTCAACACTACCCATAGACTCAACACTACCCATAGACTCAACACTGCCCATAGACTCACCACTACCTACACTCAACACTACCCACACACTCAACACTGCCCACACACTCAACACTGCACCTCCGATTAGCACGATTGGCCACGGACAGTGCCAAAAAATTCCAACAAACATTCACACTCCCAAGGCAGCAACATCGTCGTTGAAAGAGAACAGGGGTGGTGGGTGGTGATAGGGGCCAGGACGAGGGGGGGGGTGGGATCTGGTGGAGGGAATTAATGTAAAATGCTTCCGTGAAGGTTTGGATGACTTGAAAAAAGTTGAAAGTAATCAATCGTCGTCTTCATGAAGTGAGCCGTCTTCTGTAATCGCCGCGTGCCTCGGCTCGCCGCGTTTGTTCCGTCATGGGGGGGTTTGTGGAATATTCAGCGATAGCGTCAAAGAAAGAGAAAATCATCTTAAGTTTATTATAATGTTTTTTACGACTATTTTTATTATTATTCTTCTTAGAGTGAATCCAGCTCGCCCCGGGGATTGCGCCGTTATTTAGAGATTCCTGGAGCAGCGTCGGCAGGCTATAGGAGGGGATTGGTGGATCACGCGGAGATCCACAGGGATGCAGTGTATGGGAACGAGGTTGTGTGTGGCTGTGTGTGGAGCACTTGCCCCAACAGTCTGTTAAGGCTAATAGGGGGAGCTTTGTATTTGTCTGTGTGTGTTTGCGTGGGGGGAGCGGTGGTGTAGTGGTTAGCGCTACGCTGCGCTGCGAACCCGGCGACCCGAGTTCGATTCCCGCTCACGGTGACCAACACCACCAGTGACGATTATCTGAACCCGTCCTGGGCCTCCCCTAGGTCGACTCAGTCTCAAAATGAGAATTTGGTGCGGTGTGTAGTAAACATCACCACGAGGGAGACAAAGGCGGGCGGGCGTGGTGTTGGCCACCCACCCCCCTCATGTGCAGTGCAGGCCTTCATAGCTGCTACTCGCTAACAGCACTTGCCCCAACAGTCTGCCAAGGCTATACGGGGGATCTTTGTTACATGGTTAGTGATCACACTCAAAGTCTGTGTTGATGGTTTCTGTGAATCGTTTCTTTTTCGAGTGAAGTGTCCCAGCCAATGTTTGTATCCTGGCAATGTATTTATATTTAAACATTACATGATGGGTGTGCATTGTTTTAGAATGATTCTGTAACACGGTTGGTCTAAGCTCTGACTTTTATTTGGCAGATTTTTCTCGGATTTCTCATGGGTGATTTTGCAATGATTCTATTTGTCTGCTTTTGCTCTGATTTTTACTTGGCTGATTTTTCTATGATTTATATTTTCTCATTTTGCTCTGATTTCTGTTTGGCTGATTTTGCAATGATTTCTATTTGGCTGATTTTGCAATGATTTCTGTTTGGCTGATTTGGTTCTGATTTTTCATTGGCTGATTTAGCTGATTTCTGTTTGGCTGATTTTGCTGATTTCTCTTTGGCTGATTTTGCTGATTTCTGTTTGGCTCATTTAGCTCTAATTTCTCTTTGGCTGATTTGGCTGTGATTTCTATTTGGCTGATTTTGCTGATTTATATTTGGCTAATTTTGCTCTGATTTCTCCTTGGCTGATTTTGCTCTGATTTCTCTTTGGCTGATTTGGCTCTGATTTCTCTTTGGCTGATTTGGCTCTGATTTCTGTTTGGCTGATTTGGCTGTGATTTCTATTTGGCTGATTTTGCTGATTTCTATTTGGCTGATTTTGCTCTGATTTCTCTTTGGCTGATTTGGCTCTGATTTCTGTTTGGCTGATTTTGCTCTAATTTCTGTTTGGCTGTTTTTGCTCTGATTTCTCTTCGGCTGATTTTCCTCTGATTTCTCTTTGGCTGATTTTTCCTCTGATTTATGTTTGTCTACGCTCACATTTCTACTTGCCTGATTTTTGCTAAACGCGACTCCTCTATCGCGCTCTCCCGCGTTCCTCTCCCTGGTCACGCAACATCCACGAAAACGCCAACAAGGAAACGTCTAAGATGACCTTCTTTTGCTCCACTCACCACTTCCTCCGTCTCCCTGTACGAAGTGGAGACCCCATCCGGCAGCAGTGACGTGATAGGACATTGTAGATACTGTGTTTCTTACTCTTTTTTAAACATTACAGTGGCGCATAAGTGTGGAATCATAGGGGAAAATTACGAATTCATATAAATGTTGTTTCTGCAGGTCTAAGATGCCTCTGAGCAATGAGTTCATTCTACTCGTCGGGAATCGGAGTCAGAGGGAGGTCGCTGTTGAATGGGACAAAAAACGTTGGTATTGGTTCCAGATTCATGGGATACCTTGTAGTTTTATAAATATATATACACAACAAAAACAAAATAACCTTTTGAAACCGAAAAATTCCATTCAGGAATAAATACAACCTGGCCACGTCGCCACCACGAGTGACATTTTACTGGGTTATAAAAAAAAAACTTTCTGATATATATAATACACAAATATGTAACATTTATCTCAACAAAATATACATTAAATAAATATATAATTGCTTAAAATATTTCAAATACACAAAATATATATAAAATAAAAAAGTGGCACCAGAAAGCAACGGCATGGACGTGACATTTTACAGGATGGAGGGTGTTCATCGGCGTTCTTATCGCAGACCCCCGGGGTGGGTAGGGAGAAGAGGGGGGTAGGGGAGGGGAGGGGTGGGTAGGGAGGGGAGGAGAGGAGGGGTGGGTAGGGAGGGGAGGGGTGGGTAGGGAGGGGAGGGGTGGGTAGGGAGGGGAGGGGAGGAAGGGAGAAAAGGGGAGGAGGGGAGGGGAGGGGGGGAGGGGAGGGGAGGAAGGGAGGGGAGGAGGGGAGGGGAGGGAGGGAGGGAGGGAGGGAGGGAGGGAGGGGAGGGGAGGAGGGGAGGGGAGGGAGGGAGGGGAGGGGAGGAAGGGAGGGGAGGGGAGGAGGGGAGGGGTGGGTAGGGAGGGGAGGGGAGGAAGGGAGAAAAGGGGAGGAGGGGAGGGGAGGGAGGGAGGGAGGGAGGGGAGGGGTGGGGAAGGGAGGAGAAGAAGGGAGGGGAGGGGAGGGGAGGAGAGGGGTGGGAGGTGAATGATGAAGGGGGGCCTGGCAAACGAGGCGCGCTTCTGCCGGGCAGCTTGTGGTGTCACCCACTCAGATTCAGAATCTGTATTCATCCTGGCGGGAGGAGGAGGAGGAGACATCCACTGGAGTTGTGAAACGCTTCCTTTTTACAGATATCCTGCAGTAAGGAGGGGCTGAGCGGGCAGGGAGTTCCATCGGCAGACAAAATAAGAAAACTACGATATAACAATGCTCTTGGGCAGTGTTGAGTCTATGGGTAGTGTTGAGTCTATGGGCAGTGTTGAGTCTATGGGAAATGTTGAGTCTATAGGCAATGTTGAGTCTATGGGCAGTGTTGAGTCTATGGGTAGTGTTGAGTCTATGGGCAGTGTTGAGTCTATGGGTAGTGTTGAGTCTATGGGCAGTGTTGAGTCTATGGGCGGTGTTGAGTCTGTGGGTAGCGTTGAGTCTATGGGCAGTGTTGAGTCTATGGGTAGCGTTGAGTCTATGGGCAGTGTTGAGTCTGTGGGCAGTGTTGAGTCTATGGGTAGTGTTGAGTCTATGGGTAGTGTTGAGTCTATGGGTAGCGTTGAGTCTATGGGTAGTGTTGAGTCTATGGGTAGCGTTGAGTCTATGGGTAGTGTTGAGTCTATGGGTAGTGTTGAGTCTATGGGCAGTTTTGAGTTTATGGGTAGCGTTGAGTCTATGGGTAGTGTTGAGTCTATGGGTAGCGTTGAGTCTATGGGTAGTGTTGAGTCTATGGGTAGCGTTGAGTCTATGGGTAGTGTTGAGTCTATGGGCAGTGTTGAGTCTATGGGCAGTGTTGAGTCTATGGGTAGCGTTGAGTCTATGGGTAGTGTTGAGTTTATGGGTAGCGTTGAGTCTATGGGTAGTGTTGAGTCTATGGGCAGTGTTGAGTCTATGGGTAGTGTTGAGTCTATGGGTAGCGTTGAGTCTATGGGTAGTGTTGAGTCTATGGGTAGCGTTGAGTCTATGGGTAGTGTTGAGTCTATGGGCAGTGTTGAGTCTATGGGCAGTGTTGAGTCTATGGGTAGCGTTGAGTCTATGGGCAGTGTTGAGTCTATGGGTAGCGTTGAGTCTATGGGCAGTGTTGAGTCTATGGGCAGTGTTGAGTCTATGGGCAGTGTTGAGTCTATGGGCAGTGTTGAGTCTATGGGCAGTGTTGAGTCTATGGGTAGTGTTGAGTCTATGGGTAGTGTGAGTCTATGGGTAGTGTTGAGTCTATGGGCAGTGTTGAGTCTATGGGCAGTGTTGAGTCTATGGGTAGCGTTGAGTCTATGGGCAGTGTTGAGTCTATGGGTAGCGTTGAGTCTATGGGCAGTGTTGAGTCTATGGGCAGTGTTGAGTCTATGGGTAGTGTTGAGTCTATGGGTAGTGTTGAGTCTATGGGTAGTGTGAGTCTATGGGTAGTGTGAGTCTATGGGTAGTTTTGAGTCTATGGGTAGCGTTGAGTCTATGGGTAGTGTGAGTCTATGGGTAGTGTGAGTCTATGGGTAGCGTTGAGTCTATGGGCAGTGTTGAGTCTATGGGCAGTGTTGAGTCTATGGGTAGCGTTGAGTCTATGGGTAGTGTGAGTCTATGGGTAGTGTGAGTCTATGGGTAGTGTGAGTCTATGGGTAGTTTTAGTCCCTGCCCGCTCAGGGGAGGGTGGGGAGGGTGGGGAGGGGCTGGGGGTGGGCCGGGTGGGGCTGGGTGGGGAGGGAGGGGCTGGGTGGGGAGGGGCTGGTCACCCCGTGGTGCCCTTATAAAACTGAACGTTTAACCTACTCACGCCGGCTTGTGCCCGCCCTCACAGTCGGTCATATTTGCGGAATACACCACGCCGCCGTTGACCCTGCAGGCCATTGACCGAGCAACCCGACGTTCCTACCAGCTCCCTCCGCAGGAGGAATGTGTTTCGTACCGTACGTAGCCAAGCACACTAATCGGAGGTGTTGGCACGGGAGTAAAGACAACGAACGGAACACAAAAAGCACTTCTAAAGACACTCGTTTTCAATTCGTGGCGAGTTCTGAGTATAAAAGTTATATTTGGGTTTTTTCGATAAAATCACGTAGGTAAAAAATTCAAATTAATAAAAGTAAAATAAAAATAAAATATCTTGGAATGTCTCATTTACTTGATACAACAATCGTGCTGTGACGGTTCCACCTGAAGACGGAAGCTTGTGTTGCCTCCGAAACGTCGTGATTTTTATTTTATTTTTATTTTACTTTTATTAATTTTTATTTTTTACCTACGTGACTTTACCGAAAAAACCCAAGAATATGAATCATTTATAGTCACGAAAGCTTCAAATCTAGAAATGATATTCTTAGGTTTTTTCACGTAGGTAAAAAATATAAATATAAATATTAATTTAAATTTTTTACCTACGTGACTTTACCGAAAAAACCCAAGAATATGAATCCTTGCAGTCACGAAAGCTTCAAATCTAGAAATGATATTCTTAGGTTTTTTCACGTAGGTAAAAAATATAAATATAAATATTAATTTTAATTTTTTACCTACGTGACTTTAAAGAAAAAACCCAAGAATATGAATCCTTGCAGTCACGAAAGCTTCAAATCTAGAAATGAAAAAGTTCTTGCCGAATTGTCACTGACACCACCGCACCATTCCTCACACAACTATGAAACGTTATTTTTATTACAAAGTAAGTCTCACTGAGCTGTGGAGCTGTATTTCAGAAGCGACCTGGCGAACACAAAATGATTGCTCAACGAAGTGGCCAATCATCATCATCATCACGTGGAAACGTACAGCAGCAGCGAAATACTCTAAACGCGTAGTGATGTTGACTCTAAATGTGGAGGGATAAACCGGAGGACGCGGAGCAAAAATCCACGCGACCACGGGGAGAGAGAGAGACACACAAACTCCAAATATACAGCAGCAGGCGTCAGGGTCGGGGTCGAACCCACGACCTCCTGCACACCAGGCGAGGTAGTCAACATCTCCTAGCCACCGTGATGATGATGAGAGAGAGACACGCAAACTCCAAATATACAGCAGCAGGCGTCAGGGTTGGGATCGAACCCACGACCTCCTGTAGTCCAGGCGAGGAAGTCAACATCTCCTAGCCACCGTGATGATGATGAGAGAGAACCACGCAAACTCCAAATATACAGCAGCAGGCGTCAAGGTCGGGGTCGAACCCACGACCTCCTGCACACCAGGCGAGGTAGTCAACATCTCCTAGTCACCGTGATGATGATGATGAGAGAGAGACACCGCAAACTCCAAATATACAGCAGCAGGCGTCAGGGTCAGGATCGAACCCACGACCTCCTGTACACCAGGCGAGGTAGTCAACATCTCCTAGCCACCGTGATGATGATGAGAGAGAGAAACGCAAACTCCAAATATACAGCAGCAGGCATCGTCAGGGTCGGGATCAAACCCACGACCTCCTGCACACCAGGCGAGGTAGTTAACATCTCCTAGCCACCGTGATGATGATGAGAGAGACACGCAAACTCCAAATATACAGCAGCAGGCGTCAGGGTCGGGATCGAACCCACGACCTCCTGTACACCAGGCGAGGTAGTTAACATCGCCTAGCCACCGTGATGATGATGAGAGAGACACGCAAACTCCAAATATACAGCAGCAGGCGTCAGGGTCGGGATCGAACCCACGACCTCCTGTACACCAGGCGAGGTAGTTAACATCGCCTAGCCACCGTGATGATGATGAGAGAGAGAAACGCAAACTCCAAATACACAGCAGCAGGCATCGTCAGGGTCGGGATCGAACCCACGATCTCATGCACACCAGTCCACTCAGCTCCACGTCCTCCTGTACCACATCACGTGGGCTTGTTCGCCGTCAGGGCTGCGAGACGGCGTGTCGCCTGCCAAGGAGGGAGAGCGGAGCTGGGGCCGCGTGGGGTGGAGAGGGGAGAGGAGAGGGGAGAGGCGTCACGTCGCCAGCAGGGAGGTGGGAAGCTGATGGATGTGAGGCGTGACAGAATTGCTGCCAAATGACGGGACATTGCCACCACCACCAACACCAACAACACCACCAACACCACCACCAACAACATCACCAGACAGCCAGCCCCTACCACCAACACCACAACCACCAACCAACCAGCCCCCACCACCAACACCACCACCACCACTAACAACAACAACCACACTAACACCACCACCAACACCAGCCATCCCCCACCACCAACACCACCAACACCAACCAGCCAGCCAACACCACCCACACCACCAACCCCACCAACACCAACATCACCAACACCAACCAGCCAGCTACCACCAGCACCACCACCAACCAGCCAGCCACCACCACCACCAACACCACCACCACCAACATCACCAACACCAACCAGCCAGCTACCACCAGCACCACCACCAACCAGCCAGCCACCACCACCAACACCACCACCAACACCATCAACACCACCACCACAAACACCACCACCACCAACACCACCAACACCAACCAGTCAGCCAACACCACCAACACCACCACCACCACAAACAACACCACCACCAACACCACCACCACCAACCAGCCAGCCAACACCATCACAACCAACACCACCACCACCAACCAGCCAGCCAACACCACCACCAACACCACAACCAACACCACCACCAACACCACCACCACCAACCAGCCAGCCAACACCATCACAACCAACATCACCACCAACCAACCAGCCAGCCACCACCACCACCAACACCACCACCAACACCAACACAACCAACACCACCAACACCACCACCAACACAACCACCACCAACCAGCCAGCCACCACCAACACCACCACCACCACCAACACCACCAACACAACCACCACCAACCAACTAGCCACCACCAACAATACACACACAAACATGGTGAGCAATCACTCAATGTAAATAATTAATAATTCGTTTTTTTATAAGTCAGATTTATCAAGCTTGGGCAAGGCAGCGAAAACAACAACAACAACAGTCCCAGACCACAGCACGACAACAAATACACAGCAACAGTCGTCCATCTCAATCCAAGGTCACATCAATTCAAGGTCACATCAGTTCAAGGTCAAATCAATTCAAGGTCAAATCAATTCAAGGTCAAATCAATTCAAGGTCAAATCAATTCAAGGTCAAATCAATTCAAGGCCACATCAATCCAAGGTCACATCAATTAAAGGTCACACCAGTTCAAGGTCACATCAGTTCAAGGTCACATCAATTCAAGGTCACATCAATTCAAGGTCACATCAATTCAAGGTCAGATCATTTCAAGGTCACATCAATTCAAGGTCACATCAATTCAAGGTCAAATCATTTCAAGGTCAAATCAATTCAAGGTCACATCAATTCAAGGTCACATCAATTCAAGGTCACATCAATTCAAGGTCACATCAATTCAAGGTCACATCAATTCAAGGTCACATCAATTCAAGGTCACATCAATTCAAGGTCACATCAATTCAAGGTCAAATCGTTTCAAGGTCAAATCAATTCAAGGTCACATCAATTCAAGGTCAGATCAATTCAAGGTCACATCAATTCAAGGTCAAATCATTTCAAGGTCACATCATTTCAAGGTCACATCAATTCAAGGTCACATCAATTCAAGGTCACATCAATCCAAGGTCACATCAACATTCAACTGTCTACGAGAACACGACCACAGGTTCTAAACGTGTTAAAGTTAAATTTCGATTTAAAGCTTCTTTCGTGACTGCAGGGATTCATCTTCTTGGTTCTTTCGGTAAAGTCACCTAGAAGGGAAGTAATAAAATAATAAAAATAAAACATTATAAAATAAAACAATAAAACAATAAAATATTATTTTATTATGTTTATTTTTATTATTTTATTATTTCCCTTCTACGTGACTTTAACGAAAGAACCAAGAAGGTGTCAAAGTTACGCATCGAATTTGCAAAATGTGGCCGTCTTGTTTGGGACTGAAGGAGCAGTCCGCTCTGCCGACTTGACCCGTGATTCGTGTGTTTCTACAGAGACGACGCTGATTGGTTGACGTCGAACACTCGGAGAACGCTGGGTTGGACCAACAATATCTTCAACAACTATAACAATAACTACTAAAACAACCACAACAACTACTACAACAACTACAACAACAACTACTAGAACAACTACTAAAACAACTACAACAACAACTACAACAACTACAACAACTACAACAACTACAACAACTACTACAACAACTACAACTACAATAACAACAACTACAACAACAACTACAACAACTGCAACAACTACTGCAACAACGACAACAACAACAACTACAACAACTACAACACTACAACAACTACTGCAACAACTACTACAACAACTACAACAACTACAACAACAACTACAACAACTACAACAACTACTACAACTACTACAACAACTACTACATCAACAACTACTACAACAACTACTACAACAACTACTACAACAACTACAACAACTACAACAACTACACAATTACAACAACTACAACAACTACAACAACTACTACAACAACTACTACAACTACTACAACAACTACTACAACTACAACAACAACAACTACTACAATTACTACAACAACTACAACAACTACTACAACAACTACTACAACAACTACTACAACAACTACAACAACTACTACAACAACTACAACAACTACTACAACAACTACTACAACAACAATTACTACAACAACAACTACCACAACAACTACTACAACAACTACTACAACTAACTACCACAACTACTACAACAACTACAACAACTACAACAACAACTACAACTACTACAACAACTACTACAACTACAACAACAACAACTACTACAATTACTACAACAACTACAACTACTACAACAACTACTACAACAACAACTACTACAACAACTACTACAACAACTACAACAACTACTACAACAACTACAACAACTACTACAACAACTACAACAACTACTACAACTACAACAACTACAACAACAACTACAATAACTACAACAACTACTACAACAACTACTACAATTACTACAACAACTACAACAACTACAACAACTACTACAACAACTACAACAACAACTACTACAACAACTACTACAACAACTACAACAACTACAACAACTACTACAACAACTACTACAACAACAACTACTACAACAACTACTACAACAACTACAACAACTACTACAACAACTACAACAACTACTACAACTACAACAACTACTACTACAACTACAACAACTATAACAACTACAACAACTACAACAACTACAACAACTACAACAACTACTACAACAACTACAACAACTACAACAACTACAACAACTACAACAACTACAACAACTACTACAACAACTACAACAACTACTACAACTACTACAACAACTACAACAACTACTACAACTACTACAACAACAACAACAACTACAACAACCACTACAACAACAACAACTACAACAACTACTACAACTACTACAACAACAACTACAACAACTACAACTACTACAACAACTACAACTACTAAAACAACTACTACAACAACTACAACAACTTCTACAACAACTACAACTACTACTACAACAACAATTACAACTACGACAACTACAACTACTACAACAACTACAACAACTACTACAACAACAACTACAACAACAACAACTACAACAACACCACCAACAACAACACCAACAACTACACCACCAACTACAACACCACCGACACCACCACTTAGACCACCAACAACTACACCACCAACAACAACTACACCAACAACACCACCAACTACAACTACACCACCAACAACAACTACACCAACAACAACACCACCAACTACAACAACAACCCCAACAACAACTACACCAACAACACCACCAACTACAACTACACCACCAACAACAACTACACCAACAACAACACCACCAACAACAACACCACCACCAACAACAACACCAACAACAACACCACCAACTACAACAACACCGACACCACCACTTAGACCACCAACTACACCACCAACTACAACTACACCAACAACAACACCACCAACTGCAACAACACCACCAACAACAACTACACCAACAACAACACCACCAACTACAACAACACCGACACCACCACTTAGACCACCAACTACACCACCAACTACAACTACACCAACAACAACACCACCAACTGCAACAACACCACCAACAACAACTACACCAACAACAACACCACCAACTACAACAACACCGACACCACCACTTAGATCACCAACAACACCAACAACTACAACACCAACAACACCACCACTTAGACCACCAACAACACCACCACTTAGACCACCAACAACACCACCAACTACACCACCACCGACACCACCACTCAGAGTGGTTCACGATGTGGCCGTTGTCACCGAGCCGCCGAGCGCTGTGACCTGGGTTCGAGTCTAGGCGCTGTGGGCATCTCTCCATCTCGGCAGATTTATACTCATGGATGTGGTCAGGATGAAATGTTCTTGCATACTGGTAGGAACCTCCTGGTTACACCAGCCCACAGGGGATTATTGTGTCCGTCGTGCAGGGAGGGGCTGGGTGGAGAGGGTAGGGTGGAAAGGGGTTGGGTGGGGAGGGTGGGGCTGGGTGGAGAGGGGAGGGTGGGGAGGGGCTGGGTGGGGAGGGGGAGGGTGGAGAGGGGCTGGGTGGGGAGGGTGGGGAGGGGCTGGGTGGGGAGGGTGGGGCTGGGTGGGGAGGGGGAGGGTGGAGAGGGGCTGGGTGGGGAGGGTGGGGAGGGGCTGGGTGGGGAGGGTGGGGCTGGGTGGGGAGGGGGAGGGTGGAGAGGGGCTGGGTGGGGAGGGTGGGGAGGGGCTGGGTGGGGAGGGTGGGGCTGGGTGGGGAGGGGGAGGGTGGAGAGGGGCTGGGTGGGGAGGGTGGGGAGGGGCTGGGTGGGGGGTGGGAGGGGTGGGGCTGGGTAGGGAGGGGCTGGTCACCCCGCGGTGCCCTTATAAAACTCAACGTTTAACCTACTCACGCCGGCTTGTACCCGCCCTCACAGTCGGGCATATTTGCGGAATACACCACGTCGCCGTTGACCCTGCAGGCCATTGACCGAGCAAAGAATGTGTTTCCTCGTTCTGTACACCGCCATCTTCGCCTGAGCACAGGCGAAGATGGCGAGGTCATGGCGCTTGTTAGCCAGGTAAGGACGGGAGGGAGAGAGAGAGAGCGAGCGCTGAACTGAACTTCCTTCGCACTGTACGTAGCAAAACCCCGTGCTGATCGTAGAGATTCGAGGAGATCCAGAGAGAGAGAAAGAACGAGTTGGACAGAGCGAGGGCCAAGAGGGCAGACGGGAGAGAGAGCAATAGAGAGAGGGAGATATGGGGGGCAAGAGAGAGAGAGAGTGAGACAGAGAGAGCTAAACGGAGAGAGCGAGACGCAGGAAATGGAGAGAGGCAAGCGAGGGGGAGAAGGGGGAGAGAGATAAAAATATAACGGCTGGGGTTTATCGCTTAGAGCTGAGTTACGATAACAGCATGGCGAGCCAACGCTGCGTTATCGTTGGAGATTGAGTTTGAGTCTCAAGAGAGAAACAGAGGCGATGGGAGGGAGGGGATGTGGGGGAGGAGAGGAGGGAGGGAGGGGAGGGAGGAGAGGGGAGGGAGAAGGTGGGGGGGAGGAGAGGAGAGGGGAGGGAGGGGAGGCGAGGGGATGGGGGGGAGAGGGGAGGTAGAGAGAGGGGGTAGAGAGAGGGGGGGGGGGTAAGAAGGAGGAGAGCAGAGCGTGAAATCTTTCATTTAAAAAACGGGGGGTACATAAAGCAAAGCGTGACTTTACCGAAAGAACCAAGAACATGAATTCCTACAGTCACGAAAGTTTTAACACTACACAATGAAATCTTGACTTAAAGCTTTCGTGACTGCAGAAATTCACATTCTTGTAGATAGATCAAATAATAAAAATAAATAATAATAAAAATAACAACAATAATAACAATGTGATAACCGTGATGATGGGTACAAACTTAGTAATCATTGGAAATATGTTATTAACCATGCAAAAAAGATTTAACTACACATATTTGGAGCATTCCTGACAGCGATTTCAGCCGCACCACCTCTACATAACAAAAGGCGCAGTCACTTTTACGCGCACCTTTACATCATGCGCACCTAGTTTACACAACAAAGGCTCATTCCTAAGAGCGTGCTTCAGCCGCACCGAACCTCACAAAATAATATCCAGCGCCTACCTTGGCTCCTCCCACCCTCAATCAGTTTTCTTGGAATTTCTCTCACTTGATACAGCAGTCGTGCTGTGACGGTTCCACCTGAAGACGGAAGCTTGTGTTGCCTCCGAAACGTCGTGATTTTTATTTTATTTTTATTTTACTTTCATTAATTTTAATTTTTTACCTACGTGACTTTACGGAAAAAAACATAAGAATATGAATCCTTGCAGTCACGAAAGCTTCAAATCTAGAATTAATGTGATATTGTTATTATTATTTTATTATTTTATCTGTCTATGTAACTTTACCGAAAGCCCCATTAATACTATTCAACTAATCTAATGTTTACTTCACTAGGCAATGCCCCACCACTGAGCTCCACAGCTCTCTTTCAGAAGTGACCTGCCCACAAATGATAGCCTCAACGAAGCGGCTTATCACCACCATCATCATCCTCGCCGTGTGGAATTGTCGAGCAGCAGACCAACTCCTCTCAACACGTTGCGATGTTGATTCTAAGAGTGTAGGGAAAACTCGGAGGAGCCGGAGAAAAATCCACGCGACCACTGGGAGAGAGACAGCGAGAGACAGCAGGGATAGACAGGGTCGGGATCGAACCCACGACCTCCTGTACATCAGGCGAGGTAGTTAACATCTCCTAGCCACCGCGGTGATGATAAGAGAGAGACACGCAAACTACAAATATACAGCAGGTGTCAGGGCTGGGATCGAACCCACGACCTCCTGCACACCAGGCGAGGTAGTTAACATATCCTAGTCACCGTGATGATGATGAGAGAGAGAGACACGCAAACTCCAAATATACAGCAGCAGGCATCGTCAGGGTCGGGATCGAACCCACGACCTCCTGTACACCAGGCGAGGAGTCTGTGGTTGATTCTCCTGGCGCATCTGAATCGTCCCCTGTCTCTCTCTGAGTCGTCCTCTCTCTCTGAGTCGTCCTCTCTCTCTGAGTCGTCCTCTCTCTCTCTGAGTCGTCCTCTCTCTCTCTCTGAGTCGTCCTTTCTCTCTCCGAGTCGTCATCTCTCTCTGAGTCGTCCTCTCTCTCTGAGTCGTCCTCTCTCTCTCTCTGAGTCGTCCTCTCTCTCTCTGAGTCGTCATCTCTCTCTGAGTCGTCCTCTCTCTCTCTCT
>NC_083845.1:8006421-8009060 GCF_015708825.2 Lethenteron reissneri
GTTTTTTTCTTTCATCTTAGCAGGAAAGGTGCCACTACTGAGATGCTCTGGCCATCACGAATTATACCTCAGCCACAGAGGCCCACAGAGACCCATAGAGACCCAAAATAACTATGATAGCTCAACGATAGAGACCCACAGAGACCCATAGAGACCCAGACTCATAGAGACCCAAAATAACTATGATAGCTCAACGATAGAGACCCACAGAGACCCACAGAGACCCAGACTCATAGAGACCCACAGAGACCCACACTCATAGAGACCCAGACTCATAGAGACCCACAGAGACCCATAGAGACCCAGACTCATAGAGACCCAAAATAACTATGATAGCTCAGCCATAGAGACCCACAGAGACCCATAGAGGTTAGCGCACTGTGTGTGGAGCGGTGGTGTAGTGATTAGCGCACTATGTGTGTGTGTGGGAGCGGTGGTGTAGTGGTTAGCGCACTGTGTGTGTGGAGCGGTGGTGTAGTGATTAGCGCACTATGTGTGTGTGTGGGA
Source organism: Lethenteron reissneri (assembly GCF_015708825.2). Lineage (NCBI taxonomy): Eukaryota > Metazoa > Chordata > Hyperoartia > Petromyzontiformes > Petromyzontidae > Lethenteron > Lethenteron reissneri. Next base: position 8,006,929 of record NC_083845.1, read on the forward strand.
GCGGTGGTGTAGTGGTTAGCCCGCTGTGTGTGTGTGGGGAGCGGTGGTGTAGTGGTTAGCGCACTATGTGTGTGTGTGGAGCGGTGGTGTAGTGGTAAGCGCGCTGTGTGTGTGTGTGGAGCGGTGGTGTAGTGGTTAGCGCACTATGTGTGTGTGTGGGAGCGGTGGTGTAGTGGTAAGCGCGCTGTGTGTGTGTGTGGAGCGGTGGTGTAGTGGTTAGCGCACTGTGTGTGTGTGGGGAGTGGTGGTGTAGTGGTGAGCGCACTGTGTGTGTGTGGGAGTGGTGGTGTAGTGGTTAGCACACTGTGTGTGTGTGGGGAGTGGTGGGTGTAGTGGTTAGCGCACTGTGTGTGTGTGGGAGTGGTGGTGTAGTGGTTAGCACACTGTGTGTGTGTGTGGAGCGGTGGTGTAGTGGTTAGCGCACTGTGTGTGTGTGGGGAGCGGTTGGGTAGTGGTTTGCGCGCTGTGTATGTGTGGGGTGCGGGTGTGTAGTGGTTAGCGCACTATGTGTGTGTGTGGGAGCGGTGGGGTAGTAGTTAGCGCACTGTGTGTGTGTGTGGGGAGCGGTGGGGTAGTAGTTAGCGCACTGTGTGAGTGTGTGGGGAGCGGTGGTGTAGTGGTTAGTGCACTGTGTGTGTGTGTGGGGAGTGGTGGTGTAGTGGTTAGCGCGCTGTGTGTGTGTGTGGAGCGGTGGTGTAGTGGTTAGCGCGCTGTGTGTGTGTGGGGAGCGGTGGTGTAGTGGTTAGCGCACTGTGTGTGTGTGTGGGGAGTGGTGGTGAAGTGGTTAGCGCACTGTGTGTGTGTGGGGAGTGGTGGTGTAGTGGTTAGTGCGCTGTGTGTGTGTGGAGCGGTGGTGTGGTGGTTAGCGCGCTGTGTGTGTGTGGGGAGCGGTGGTGTAGTGGTTAGTGCGCTGTGTGTGTGTGGAGCGGTGGTGTGGTGGTTAGCGCACTGTGTGTGTGTGGGGAGCGGTGGTGTGGTGGTTAGCGCGCTGTGTGTGTGTGTGGAGCGGTGGTGTGGTGGTTAGTGCGCTGTGTGTGTGTGGGGAGCGGTGGTGTGGTGGTTAGCGCACTGTGTGTGTGTGTGGAGCGGTGGTGTGGTGGTTAGCGCGCTGTGTGTGTGTGGAGCGGTGGTGTAGTGGTTAGCGCACTGTGTGTGTGTGTGGGAGTGGTGGTGTAGTGGTTAGCGCGCTGTGTGTGTGTGTGTGGAGGGGTGGTGTAATGACCGGTCCTGACCCCTCCCCCTAGGTCGACTCAGCCTCAATTGAGTATCTGGTGCGGTGTGTAAACATCACCCCTAGGGAGACAAAGGCGGCCGGGCGTGGCGTTGTGCCACGGTGACGGCCTTCATAGGCGCTGCTGCTCGCTAACAGCACTTGCCCCTACAGTCTGTTAAAGGCTATACTCGGTGATGGGGACCTTTGGCTTTGTGCGTGTTTGTGCATTCCGACAATACACGCAAGACGCACATAATTTACGGGCTGAATATATTTAATATAATTAAGTTGCCCGTGGTAATGAGTGGCTTTTCGTGTCGAAGATAAAATTGACTCTTCTAGCAGCGGTAACTGAAGATAACATCATGAAGGTGGCAACTAAAACAATTAAATAATCTTGCATCCCACCTTGACCCCTCGCACCGTCAATCAGAGGTCGCAACCGGGTACCCGATACCCGTACCCTACCCGATACCCGGCTACCCGGGTACGGGTACCCATTTGCGACCCTGGTGCGGCCGGGTACGGGTACGGGTAAGGAATCAAAACCCGTTTGCGACCTCTGCCGTCAATCCACTGCTGGATATTAAAAAGAAGAAATCTCGAAGGAGGGAAACCCCCGTCAAGCCACGCCCAGCGTGACATCATTGGCTGAATATGCGTAATGACGTCACCAAGCCCGACCATTTTAACCTCCCGTCCAGCGACACACGTGCGAGGAACGGAGGTTAAGATGAGATATGTCGGAAGATTTATTGATACCGGTGGAATCCGATGTATTTGAAGGTATCATGTAGGACATCTGTAGGTTCTTGCAGCACATGCGATGATGAGTCCATATGCGTCTGTGTGTGTATGTTCAACTTCTTTTGCACCGTACGTAGCGAGTCATGCTAATTAGCAACACTCCCCATAGACT
>NC_083845.1:8016706-8113678 GCF_015708825.2 Lethenteron reissneri
ACGTCCACCACCACCTCCTTCATCACCGCCACATCCACCACCCCCACCACCTCCTCCACCACCACATCCACCACCCCCACCACCACCTCCACCACATTCACCACAACCTGCTGTACATCTACCACCTCGACCACCTTCTCCACCACCACCACCACATCCACCAACTCCTCCACCACCTCCTCCACCTCCACCCCCCACATCCACCACACCTGCTCTACATCCACCACCTCGACCACCTCCTCCACCACCAACTCCACCACCACCACATCCACCAACTCTACCACCACCTACTCCACCACCAACTACTCCACCATCTCCTCCACCACCACCACCACCACATCCACCACCACCACCTACTCCACCACCACAACCCCCTCCACATCCACCACCTCGACCACCACCATCACCTCCACCACCACTACCACCTCTTCCATCACCACTACCAGCAACACCACCACCACATTCCCCCCATCCCCACCGCCCACACCTCCTGTAAGAAATAAAGAATCTTTGAAGCCATTCAAGCATTTCCCGAGAAAATATGTCGCGTTATTTATAGCGAAATACGCTCTCTCACTCTCTCACTCTCTCTCTCTCCCTCTCTTCTCCTCTTTACTCGCTCGGCTACCCGCAGGATTAATGCATTTAGATTCTTCTTAAGGGGGAAAGGGGAGGAGGAGGAGGTGGTGGTGGGTTCAGAATTTCGACTCCAAACCCCCCCTGGATTTCTCGCTCACCGCCCCCACGTCTCTCACCTCTGACTCTCGCAACTCCGCTACACTCCGTAGCGCATGCAGCGGGTCTCAATCGGAGGTAGTACGTGGACCCCTAGGGGGGGGGTGGGGTACACGTGGGGAACATCTCAGGGGGGTACGTGGACCCCTGGGGGGGGGGTGGGGTACACGTGGCAATGTTCCAGGGGGGTACGCGAACCCCTGGGAGGGGTACACACGTGGACGGCGTAATATTTGACACTGAAATCAATCAGAGCTACTGCGTAGTGTATAATGTAGTGTAGATAATATTTTACACTGAAATTAAGAATAGCTACTGTGTAGTGTATAATGTAGTGTAGATAATATTTGACACTGAAATCAATCATAGCTACTGCGTAGTGTATAATGTAGTGTAGATAATATTTGACACTGAAATCAAGCAGAGCTACTGTGTAGTGTATAATGTTGCGTAGATAATATTTGACACTGAAATCAAGAATAGCTACTATGTAGTGTATAATGTAGCGTAGATAATATTTGACACTGAGATCAATCAGAGCTACTGCATAGTGTATAATGTAGTGTAGATAATATTTGACACTGAATTCAATCAGAGCTACTGTGTAGTGTATAATGTAGCGTAGATAACATTTTACACTGAAATCAAGCATATCTACTGCGTAGTGTATAATGTAGCGTAGATATTTGACACTGAAATCAAGCAGAGCTACTGTGTAGTGTATAATGTAGCGTAGATAATATTGACACTGAAATTAAGAATAGCTACTATGTAGTGTATAATGTAGCGTAGATAATATTTGACACTGAAATCAAGCAGAGCTACTGCGTAGTGTATAATGTAGCGTAGATAATATTTGACACTGAGATCAATCAGAGCTACTGCGTAGTGTATAATGTAGTGTAGATAATATTTGACACTGAAATCAAGCAGAGCTACTGCGTAGTGTATAATGTAGCGTACATAATATTGACACTGAATTCAATCATAGCTACTGCGTAGTGTATAATGTAGCGTAGATAATATTTTACACTGAAATCAAGCAGAGCTATTGTGTAGTGTATAATGTAGTGTAGATTATATTTTACACTGAAATCAAGCAGAGCTACTGCGTAGTGTATAATGTAGTGTAGATAATATTTGACACTGAAATCAAGCAGAGCTACTGCGTAGTGTATAATGTAGCGTAGATAATATTGACACTGAATTCAATCATAGCTACTGCGTAGTGTATAATGTAGTGTAGATAATATTTTACACTGAAATCAAGCAGAGCTACTGTGTAGTGTATAATGTAGTGTAGATAATATTTTACACTGAAATCAAGCAGAGCTACTGCGTAGTGTATAATGTAGCGTAGATAATATTTGACACTGAAATCAAGAATAGCTACTGTGTAGTGTATAAAGTACTCTATTTAATGTGACACTGAATTCAAGCATATCTAGTATGTAGTGTATAATGTATGTATTATATTTGACACTGAAATCAGGCATATCTACTATGCAGTGTATAATGTAGTGTAGATTATATTTGACACTGAAATCAAGCTACTTTTTTTTCACGCAACACGATATCGATCGCCAGACTGGTTACAGCCTTTGGACTGGCTTTGCCGTTTGCGCCGGATCGGCCCGGAACAGCCGGATAATGTTGGATGCAGCCGGATAACCGACTATAAATTCACCAACAATTTAAATTTATAAAACGCTCCCCTTAAACTAATCGTTGTCAGTGGCGCTATGCACCGAAAGGCGGAAAATATTTCAACGTCATCCAAGGAGAGAATGAAGTGAGAAAGACATTTGAGAATAGCTGGAGAGAGAGAGAGAGCGGAAAGCCATCTTTAACGAGGACACGTTTTTTAGTCGAGATTTGAAGATGCGCTACAGAGTTGAGTTTGATTCTCACCCTCCAAGTGTCACGCCACAGCGAGCAATGTGCAATCGGAGGATCTCAACGATACCTGATGGAATACACATTACTGTCAACCCACACCTGTCAACCCACACGGTTTACCCCGTATTGTTGTACAGGGAAAATGAGTTTTCAGGTTCATGCGGCGTACAGCCGTTTCAATGCCGGCAACAATAACAGTTTTTTTTTCTGGCAAATGAGGTACCAATGGTGTAAATGCTTACCCCGAGCTCTCATACTCTGATGGTGCATTGTCTTTGAGTTGTGCGCCTTTTGGTGTCATCTGGTCCAACCCATGTGAGACTAGGCTCTAAGGAAAGCTGTCTCGGGAGTGGACCAATCAACTTAAAGGACAATGCATACATTATCAGAGTTATGTTTTTTGTATGCATTATGACTGCAGGTATTGTGGTCAATGCAAACATGACTCCTCGTAAAAAGGTGTCAGTTTTGTTGCCAGATTAAAGGGTAAAAAAAAACAATCATCAGTTTTTTTTCTATTTGTTTCTCCCTTGTGATGGGAATTTGTGGGATGAAGGATGAGATTTGTAAGTGCACGGGGTGGCCAATTAGGTCTGAGTTGGTCTGTGATAATGTAGGGCACTGATAAGGGGTTGACAGGTATGAATATTCGTGGCTGGCGGACGTCATTGATGTAGGGCAGGGTGGGGGCTATAGTAGTAGCCAAATAAAAGGTTGAGAAACCACTGGCCTACAGCAAGACTATCTATAGATTTAGCACGTAGGCTTTCGTGACCAATATCATCCATAATATAGGAGGGGGTTTTCACAAATCTGTCTGTCCGCCTGATGAAGATAGCTGCAAATGCTGGTGAAATGACCGCGGAAAATCACTCTCTGCACGAATCGTTCACTACGCGACGTTCAACGGAGATGTACCCTTTGGGGACGTGGTTTTGTTTCGTCATTGAACACCGAGTTCGACAAATGCTTTAAGTGTAAACAGTATGCGTTTTTCATAATATCAATGTGTCGTAACCCTCCACCACCCGACACGGCTAATCAGTAAAAAAGTGTCACGTTGACAAAGGACAAAATAGTTCACTACTTTAGCCCACCGGTGCGTTGAAGCGTGAAACCACAACATAAAAAAAATAGTACGACGTTTCGCTGGTAATTGCATCCAGCATCATCGGGCAATTCGCCAGAATGCGTTTTGTTAAATAGACTTGAACAGTCTGGTTTGTGTGTGTGTACATACACATCGCTCTCCGGTTTTCAACCTCACCTGCACACAATCTTCACTTTGGTTGTATTTTATTTGCACCGTCTTTGCCGTTCGCGTCTCTTTAATTTCGGGTGCGGATAAAGAAGAGAATTGGCTCCAGGAGGAGATGTTGCCTGCTACTGCTGCTGCTACTGCTGCCGCTACTGCTGCTGCCGCTGCTGCTGCTGCCTCTGCTGCTGCTGCATCCGAAGTTGGACCCACGAAGAGTGAAACCGACGGAGAGAGTAGGACGGAAGGTTGCACGTGGAAGAAGACGACCTGGAGATGGTGATGGTGGTGATGATGATGATGGTGATGATGGTGGTAAAGATGGTGATGGTGGTGATAATGGTGGTGATGATGGTGATTATGATGATGGTGATGATTATGGTGATGATCATGGTGATAATGATGGTGATGATGATGATGATGGCGTTGATGGTGATGATGGTGATGATGATGATCGTGATGATGGTGATGATGGTGATGATGGTGATGATGGTGGTGATCATGGTGATCATGGTGATGAGCATGGTGATGATGGTGATGATGGTGATGATGATGGTGATGATGGTGATGATGGTGATGATGATGGTGATGATGGTGATGATGATGGTGATTATGATGATGGTGATTATGGTGATGATGATGATGGTGATGATGGTGGTGATGGTGATGATGGTGATTATGATGATGGTGATGATGACGGTGATGATGATGGTGATCATGGTGATGATCATGATGGTGATACCCCGTCGGGCGCGTGCGATCAACACGGTTGTTCAATTGATGAGTGCCACGCGGTTTTTTGTCAACGTCTGTCCGTCCGATCCATTCGTCAGAGTCGTGTGACACCCACATTAAAAGCAGGGCCCTCCTGGTCCCTGGACATGTTGCTGCTCCCACAGCCTTCGCTTTACATTGTAAAGACTCAGCAGCAGCAGCATCATCATCATCAGCCGTGGTCAATCACCTGCTGGATGGAGACCTCCCCATGACATCATCATCATCGTCAGCCGTGGTCAATCTCCTGCTGCGTGAAGACTTCCCCAAGATATCACCACCACCATCATCATCATCATCGTCATCCGTGGTCATCCCGCTGCTGGATGAAGACCTCCCCATGACATCATCACCATCATCATCATCACCAGCCATGGTCAATCCACTGCTGGATGAAGACCTCCCCAAGCCGCCGTCACCTCCAGCAAACAAAACAAAAGACGACCGCCGTTTTAATTTCTCGAGGGAGATTTTTGTTTTGTTTTCTGGAGCTGAGCCTTTATCCAGCAGTGGATTGGCCACGGCTGACGATGGTGGCGGTGGTGATGTCTTGGGGAGGCGTTCATCCAGCAGTAGATTGGCCACGGCTGATGACGACGATGATGAGGATGATGTTGGGCAAAGAGAGAGACGCTGAAATGTTACTGCTGCTGCCTGTTACTGCTGCTGCCTGTTACTGCTGCTACAGCTGCTGCCGCTACTACTGCTGCAGCTGCTGCTGCATCCGAAGTTGGACCCACGAAGAGTGGAACCGACGGAGAGCCTAAGACGGAAAGTTGCACGTGGAAGAAGACGACCTGGAGATGGTGATGATGATGGTGGTGATGGTGATGATGATGATGGTGGTGATGATGGTGATGATGGTGATGGTGATGATGATGCTGGTGATGGTGATGGTGATTATGGTGATGATGGTGATGATGATGATGATGATGGTGATGATGGTGATGATGATGATGATGGCGATGATGGTGATGATGGTGATGATGATTATGGTGATCATGGTGATGATCATGGTGATGATGGTTATGATGGTGATTATGGTGATGATGGTGATTATGGTGATGATGATGGTGATGATGGTGGTGATGGTGATGATGGTGATTATGGTGATGATGATGGTGATGATGGTGATTATGATAATGGTGATGATGATGATGGTGGTGATGGTAGTGATGGTGATGATGGTGATTATGATGATGGTGATGATGATGATGGTGATCATGGTGATGATGATGATGATGGTGGTGATGGTGATGATGGTGATGATGATGATGGTGATGATGATGATGGTGATCATGGTGATGATCATGATGGTGATACCCCGTCGGGCGCGTGCGATCAACACGGTTGTTCAATTGATGAGTGCCACGCGGTTTTTTGTCAACGTCTGTCCGTCCGATCCATCCGTCAGAGTCGTGTGACACCCACATTAAAAGCAGGGCCCTCCTGATCCCTGGACACGTTGCTGCTCCCACAGCCTTCGCTTTACATTGTAAAGACTCAGCAGCAGCATCATCGTCAGCCGCGGTCAATCCCCTGCTGGATGGAGACCTCCCCATGACATCATCATCATCGTCAGCCGTGGTCAATCTACTGCTGCGTGAAGACTTCCCCAAGATATCACCACCATCATCATCATCATCATCGTCAGCCGTGGTCAATCCACTGCTGGATGAAGACCTCCCCAAGCCGCCGTCACCTCCAGCAAACAAAATAAAAGACGACCGGCGTTTTAATTTCTCGAGGGAGATTTTTGTTTTGTTTTCTGGAGCTGAGCCTTCATCCAGCAGTGGATTTACCACGGCTGACGATGGCGGCGGTGATGGTGATGTCTTAGGGAGGCGTTCATCCAGCAGTAGATTGGCCACGGCTGATGACGACGATGATGAGGATGATGTTGGGCAAAGAGAGAGACGCTGAAATGCATCTTCCACTCTCGTCTCGCTCCGCAGAGTGTGAAATGACACACACACAGAGGCGGCGTTTCGCAGTGAATTATATTTCTCTGCTACCACTGTGTGGGTGTGTGTGCACGTGTGTGTGTGTGCACGTGTGTGTGTGCACGTGTGTGTGTGTGCACCTGTGTGTGTGCGTGGGTGTGTGCGTGTGGGTGCGTGTGTGTGCGCGTGCTTGTGTGTATGCGCGTGTGTGTGTGTGGGTGTGTGCGTGGATGTGGGTGTGTGCGTGGGTGTGGGTGCGTGTGTGTGCGCGTGCTTGTGTGTGTGCACGTGTGTGTGTGTGGGTGTGTGCGTTGGTGTGGGCGCGTGTGTGTGCGCGTGCTTGTGTGTATGCGCGTGTGTGTGTATGCACGTGTGTGTGTGTGGGTGTGTGCGTGGGTGTGGGTGCGTGTGTGTGCGCGTGCTTGTGTGTGTGCGCGTGTGTGTGTGTGGGTGTGTGCGTTGGTGTGGGCGCGTGTGTGTGCGCGTGCTTGTGTGTGTGCACGTGTGTGTGTGTGGGTGTGTGCGTGGGTGTGTGCGCGTGCTTGTGTGTGTGCACGTGTGTGGGTGTGTGGGTGTGTGCGTGGGTGAGGGTGTGTGCGTGGGTGTGGGTGCGTGTGTGTGCACGTGCTTGTGTGTATGCGCGTGCGGTTGCTTGCACACAGAGCGCGAGAGGAGGCCTCCATCACGCGGGTTCAATTGGTTGTGAATAATAATAACAATACAACATAATAATAAATAACAACAATAATAGTCATTGCGTGAAAATCACTGCCACTGCAGCAATGTGCTGGTCCGTGCCGCGGAAGATTGAACTCCCTAACTCGCCTACAAATAACAACAACAATAATAACGACGAGTCCACAGTTCTTCCGTTTTACTCCTTGGGAGAGAAAGAGAGCTGGCGCGATATTCATCCTGAAACCCGCAAGCCAAGCGCCTCGACTCTTCCTCGGGAGGGCGATGATGCCGCTGATGCTTTCCACTGGGAGGTTTGGCCGTGAGCTCCATCAGCTACTGAGAGTTTGGATTCGTGTGGGAGGGAGAAACCCAGAGACCCTGAAGACAACAACCCAGCCACGTGCCCGCCAGCAATGAAAAATGATAGAGGAGTCGTTAGTTTGTAAGGACTTCTAGATTTGAAGTTTTCGTGACTGCAAGGATTCATACTCTTTCATTCTTTCGGTAAAGTCACGTAGGTGAAAATAATTCACTGGTCAACACACTTCTTCTGGCATAAGGTTTTCCAACGGTTTTAAGGTAATTTTGGGGTGCTGATTCCAAATCTGGCATCAAGTATTTGAGATATCAAATATAGAATTTTCAATAAAAACTGCAGAAGAAAAATATTAAATAAATGTGGATATCTACATAAAATGATATTATAAACGCACTATCCTAAAAATACAGCACCATATTTTAACACTAAAGCAGTCACTGACTCGCAACAACTTGCAATCATAAGTGACAGAGTTAAAAATGAGATGTGATAGAGCAAATCTGAGATCAGATTTGGAATCAGCACCCTGAAATTAGTTTAAAACAGCTGCAAAAGTCCAGGCCAGAAAAAAAAATTTTGTTGACCAGTGTAATAATTTCGATGTAAAGCTTTCGTGACTGCAGGGATTCATCTTCTTGGTTCTTTCGGTAAAGTCACGTAGAAGGGAAATAATAAAACAATAAAAATAAAACATAATAAAATAATTCTCCGACAGACCTGTTCTTCACCTGAGGATGGCTGATTGCGTTGTGCCCGAAACGTCGTGAGAATTATTTTATTATGTTTTATTTTTATTATTTTATTATTTCCATTCTACGTGACTTTACCGAAAGAACCAAGAAGACAGTGTAATAATGGTTGTCCCACCTGATGACGGAAGCTTGTGTTGCCTCTGAAACGTCGTGAATTAGTTATTTTTATTTTCACCTACGTGACTCTACCGAAAGAACCAATGAGTGAGGAAGGGCTTGTCCCTTGCTTTTTATTCGACGCGTGTGCGGCGATGGCGCACAGATCGATCGAGGGTCGAATTCGAACCGCGTTGTGTGATCGGCATCGCGCTCGCTGCAGGTGTTGATGCCTCAGGGAAGTCTGGACTGTACACGCAACTGCGCACAATTCTGTGAGTCACTTATAACCGCTTTGCCGCTACTTATTGACAATTATGGACTCAGACTATTGTCCTATCATCTCATAGAGTCCCTGGCATGTAATAATATGCTACACAGTGGCAGTGGGAGTCACAACATGCCGATTTATCTCCATATATAACAATCAAAGTTGTGATTACGTGTGTCTGTTCAAAATGTTTGGCGTACTTCCTAACATGCAACAAACTGCAAATTTCCCATGTGGGTACTTTCCAGACTGTACACCATGCAAAAATTATAAAAATACACTTTTATTTTTTGGGGGTCGGGGGGAGCTCAATAATGCATCTTTTTTTAGCACGGCAAGTGAGCTGTGACTTCACATCTGTCACGTGACCTGCGCACGTAGTAGCGTAACGCGTTGTAGTGTAGTGGGTAGCGCGCCGCGCTACGAACCCGGCGACCCGAGTTCGATTCCCGCTCACGGCCACCACCGGTGACGATTATTTTAACCGCTCCTGGGCCTCCCCTAGGTCGACTCGGCCTCAAACGAGTAACTGGTGTGGTGTGAACATCGCCACTGGGGAGACAAAGGCGGCCGGGCATGGTGGATCCAAGTCCCGGGCGAAGCCAGGGTATAGTACAGCTAGTTACTAATAAACGCCAATGACCCGCCAGTGTACACGAGGGAGAGACGGTGAAAATATCCGCACAGAGAGATTGGATGTCGCAGTTGAATAATTTTGCAGGTATCTTTTCAGCATTCCGATGTTTTTGCCCAATACCAGATTCATTCCAAAATGCAAGCTTTTTTGGGTTAGAGCGCGTAAAAAAATGTGTCATTAAACCCTCCACCACCCGACACAGCCGAGTAGTAAGGTTTGTGTCACGTACACAAAACGTGCCAATTCGTTAGCAGTACAGGAAACCTGCGTGTGTTGGCGAGTAAATCCACAGCATTTACAATCTGAGAACCGCCTCTCTACGGGGAGGGTTTTCACGCGTCTGTGAGAGCTTTTAACAGCCTACGAGACAAGAAGGCTCACCTGATCGAGTCTCTAACCTTTCTACACGCTAATCTCTCACATTAACATCACCGGGCTACGGGTGCCAATTGTAAACCTCGGCCAAGAAAACTCAACAGCCAGACACTTCTACAGAAACCATCGCCGGCATTGGAAATTTGCCCGGGACAATTTTTTTTAAAACATGGAACACAATTTATTTTTCAACCGTGTCTTCGCATCTAATCTTTATCACGATTCCTCCCTCACACCCACCACCCCCCCACCCTCCGGGAAAAATTGATCGACGTCTTTGGCCGACCACCGTCCACCGATTTCCCGTTGCGAGAAAGGGTAGTTGTCTGATGTATAGAAAGTTAACGACGCCCGTCTGTGCCAGACAGCGGAGAAGTTCTTCGCTGTTTGGCAAAGTGCGTATTTTTTTTTGCACGTGTAATGCACGTGTAATGCGGGCGTAAATGGGCGGGGCGGATATGACGATCCGAGAGGGAGGAGTCAGGGTCACGTGGGGGAGAAGTTATAGCGGGGAGACAGGAAGCCATCGGGGTCAGTCGGGGGAGTGAAGGGTGGTGAACACGTTGGGTGGTCGCCGTGCCTCAGCCTGGTGGCTGAGGGGCTCATGACGGCGCCAGCCAGCGGGGTGGAAGAGAGTTGGGGATAGAGCTGAGGTTGGAGATGGCGAGATAGCCACAGAGGCCACGCAGGGCTGAGGTTGGAGATGGCGAGATAGCCACAGAGGCCACGCAGGGCTGAGGTTGGAGATGGCGAGATAGCCACAGAGGCCACGCAGGGCTGAGGTTGGAGATGGCGAGATAGCCACAGAGGCCACGCAGGGCTGAGGTTGGAGATGGCCAGATAGCCACAGAGGCCACGGAGGGCTGAGGTTGGGGAGTGGCGAGATCGCGACACACGGTAAGACTCGGCACCGCCGGCCAGCGGTGACCGAGCACGGAGGAACAGGGAGCAGCGGTGGAGCTGCTGTGAGAGCAGCCAGAGGGCTGCACCAAGAGCCTGCAGCGGAGCTGCAGGAGCGCGGAAGGCTACGGGAGCGAAGGCAGCTGTGGAGCTGCCAGGCAGAGAGTCTCAGGAGGAGTGCCGTGAGGGAAGGAGAACGCGAACCCAAATAAAGGACACGGAGACAGAACCAGGGTCGAGTCCTTTATTACACACGTAGTGGTTAACAACATTATCATCATCATCACAGGCCATCGCTCGTAACGAACTTCCAGAGAAAATTTCGATTTAAAGCTTTCGTGACTGCAGGGATTCATCTTATTGGTTCTTTCGGTAAAGTCACGTAGAAGGGAAATAATAACATAATAAAAATAAAACATAATAAAACACAATTCTCACGACGTTTCGGACACAAAGCAAGCAGCCGTCCTCAGGTGAAGAACAGGTCTGTCGGAAAGACAGCGTCTGAAAGACAGCGTCATTCAGACGCTGTCTTTCCTTCCAGAGAAAAGTTGAATTATCTGTGGGTCCGAAGCTGGCTGAAGAGAGCGATCTGGGACTGACAAGATTCTGCTGCAGCTCAGACACGTGTGACCAGAGTGAGTTGGAACTGATTGCATGAGCTCCCCCTGTTCTACAGAGTAAAAGTGAGTGAGTGGAGTTTGTATGAGCTCCCCCTGTTCTGCAGAGTGAGTGAGTGGAGTTTGTATGATCTCCCCCTGTTCTACAGAGTGAGTGGAGTTTGTATGATCCCCCCCTGTTCTACAGTGAGTGGAGTTTGTGTGATCTCCCCCTGTTCTACAGAGTGAGAGTGAGTGAGTGGAGTTTGTATGAGCTCCCCCTGTTCTACAGAGTGAGAGTGAGTGGAGTTTGTATGATCTCCCCCTGTTCTACAGTGAGTGGAGTTTGTGTGATCTCCCCCTGTTCTACAGAGTGTGTGGAGTTTGTATGATCTCCCCCTGTTCTACAGAGTGAGAGTGAGTGGATTGCAACACAAGCAATCATCATCAGGTGTGAAAACCACAGTAAGGAAATTTTCTGTGTTGTCTATATTTATTTAAAGTTGATGTGACGTCACATTTCTCACCTCCCCCCCCCCTTCGTCACACATCGTCACAAATGTCTGACCCACCCCCCCCCTCCCCCCCCTGTGCGTGACGTCATTTATGGCCGGCCCCTCAACCAGTGCGCCATGGGCCCCCTTGAAACCCCCGTTCCGTGCCCGGCAACCCTCGCACCCCCTCCTCACTGCATGCAGCACGTGCCTTTCCCAGTCCAACGATGTCACTGCACGTAGACGAACACCGCCCATAGTCTCAGCGCCGCAACTCCCAATAGCACGTTCGGCTACGTACGGTGCGAAAGAAGTTCAACGTACACACTTACATACAGACTGCCCATCGACTAAGACTGCCCATAGACTCAGCACTGCACCTCCCATTAGCACGGTTGGCTACGTACTGGTGCGAAAAAAGTTCAAAGTACGCACTTTACATACAAACAGCTGGAAATGACCCCCCACCCGCGTCCCCCGCCACCCCGTGCCCCCTAAACAAAAAATGACATTTGCAAGCCTCCACCATAAAACAAAAAAAATCATTTTTTTGTCTTTCCAAGAGCTTCCCCCCACCCCCCACCCATGTTTCTAATTTGCCATTTATGAGCCGCGATCAATTCCGTCAAAAGAGGCTTTGCCTTGTTTACTGCGCCTCGCGATCGACCGACCGAACGACTGTTTCTCTCCCCGTCCGAGCCGCCCACGGCTCCACTTTCATCGCTACCCCCCCCCCCCCCCCGCCGCCCCCCCCGGACAGGACAGACAGATTGGTTTGAAGGGGAGTGGCGGTGGGAGCAGTGGCAGTCCGTCATAGACACTGGACATCCGTGTCGGGGCCAGCTCCGAGCACCGCCCGCTGGCGAGGGGAAACCCTCCGCCAAGAAGGCTTGCGGCCGAATCGTCCAGACGGAGAGTAAAGACACGTTCATGAACTAAACTGAGATATTGGGTTTTTGGTATTTGGCCAGATATGGCCCCTCACTGAACTACGGAGGGGACTTTTTCAGAAGCGACCTGGTCCATCACGAACGATGGCGCAGCCAGGTGGCTCATCACCGTCGCGTGGAAAATTCATGGCAGCCAAAGAATCTAAACGCGTGGCGTTGATTCTAAACGTGGAGAGAAAAACCGGAGGACCCGCGGAAAAATCCACGTGGCCACGGGGAGAGACACGCAAACTCCAAATACACAGCAGGCTTCAGGGTTGGGATTGAACCCACGACATCCTGCATACCGGGTGAGGTAGTCAACATCTCACAGGGGAGAGAGACACGCAAACTATAAATATACATCAGGCATCAGGTTCAGGATTGAACCCACGACCTTCTGCATACCAGGCGAGGTAGTTAACATCTCCCCGGCCTTCCCCGTAGCCTCTGTACAAATAGCAGTTGCTTGTGGTGGGGTACAGTGGAGGCACTGTCAACTGTGGGCCCCTTCCACCAGCAGTCGTGTGAGCAAGCAGCTGCAGGGCTGCGCTTTTGCCTTACAGGAGCGGGGGTGGCAGTGCAGCGTTAACGCGCGTGCCTCGCAGCAAGAAGCTCCGCAGTTCGATTCCGAACTCGGGTAACTTTCTGTGTGGAGTTTGCACGTTCTCCCTCTGTTCTGTAGAGTGTGAGTGGAGTTTGTATGATCTCCTCATGTTCTGCAGAGTGAGTGAGTAGAGTGTGTATGTTCTCCCTCTTGTTCTACAGAGTGAGTGAGTGGAGTTTGTGTGATCTCCGCCTGTTCTACAGAGTGAGTGAGTGGAGTTTGTGTGATCTCCGCCTGTTCTACAGAGTGAGTGAGTGGAGTTTGTGTGATCTCCGCCTGTTCTACAGAGTGAGTGAGTGGAGTTTGTGTGATCTCCCCCTGTTCTACATAGTGAGTGAGTGGAGTTTGTGTGATCTCCCCCTGTTCTACAGAGTGAGTGAGTGGAGTTTGTGTGATCTCCCCCTGTTCTACAGAGTGAGTGAGTGGAGTTTGTGTGATCTCCCCCTGTTCTGCAGAGTGAGTGGAGTTTGTGTGATCTCCCCTTGTTCTACAGAGTGAGTGAGTGGAGTGAAGTGTGTATGTTCTCCCCCTGTTCTGCGTGGACTTCCCCCCTGTTCTCCGCTTTCCTCCCGACAGCTACAACAACAACAACAATAAACTACATGCAATGCAACTGGTCTCCACCTAAGCATCCAACTTTAAAAGGTCACCTGGCAAATCACTCAATCGGCATTCACAATATTTATTCATACCGGAGGAATCCCTAAAGCCATGACGCCCTTTTATAACAAATGTCCAGTAGGGGCACGCGGTCAAAGCGTTACAACAACAAACACAATCAAATCAAATAGATTATTTTATAAAATAATTATTATTTTATTGTATAAAATATAATTATTTTATTTTCTACCCACGTGACTTTACCGAAAAAAACTAAGATATGGATTCCTGCAGTCACGAAAGCTTCAAATCAACAAACGCAATACAACACGACAGTAGTGCAAAGCAGCAGCAGCACCCTCCTGACTGTGAGTGGTGAGATGTTAACTACTTCACCTGGTATGCAGGAGGTCGTGGGTTCGATCTCAACCCTGACGCTTGCTGTATATTTGGAGCTTGCAGTGTCTCTCTCTCTCTCCACTGGTTGCATGGACTTTCCTCCGGGTCCTCCGGTCTTTCCTCCGCATTTAGAATCAACGTCACGCGCTTCAAGTATTTGGCTGACGCTATAAATTTCCACCCGATGACGATAAGCAACTTCATTGAGCTATCATCTGCGATGGCCAACGAGGCCTTACCTGGTAAAACAATAATAAAAACATTCGAGCGGTTTTAGTTTCGTTTTCCAACGAGCGTCACCTTTCGCTACTCCAGTAACATGGCCATGCAGTCGTTGAAAATCTCTCCCTCTCCATCCATGCCTCCGAACACCAGGCAGAGGGACGCGCTGCCACCGGCGGTGCCGCCGGGGTCTCCGATCACCGATGCCGGGCCCCGACCAGCGCCGGCGGTGACAACGTCCGGGCCGTGCAGCGGCGCGACGCCGGTCGCTCCGCTGGGAGCGGACGATGGGGAAGCGGCACGCTCCGTCTCGTCGGGTGAGCGGCGTGGGGCCGACTCGGACTGACCAGCAGCGTCACGAGGAGGAGGATGAGGAGGTGATGAGGCTCCGGCAACAGCAGCAGCTGCGTCTTGTGATGGTAGTTCTGGTGAGTCCTACGGATTGGGCGGACGGACGTGTTTGTGAAATGGGCGGCTGTCAGCTTTTGAAAATCAACGTAAGTATTAAACCAACTCAAACTTCAAACTATGTTTTACTTTAGCAGGTAAGGCCCAATGAGCTGAGTAGCTGTATTTCAGAAACGACCTGGCCACAAATTATAGCTCTACAAAGTGGCTTATCACGTGGAGATTTATAGAAGCCAAATAATCGGGATGAACGTTTATTCTAAATGGGGAAGGAAAAATCCGGAGGACCCGGAGAAAAATTCACGGAACCACGGGAAGAATTTCCAGGCGTCAAGGTCAGGATCGAACCCATGACCTCCTGTATACCAGGCGAGGGAGATCTCACCATCACCGAGTCCAAATACCGTTTTTCAAGAGGGTCCTGCAAAACTGAGATGTTTGGCAACATTTAATTTGTAAAGCGTGCTCTTGAAAGTGGGAGGAAACCCACCATGCGTATAAAGGGTTAACTCTTCAGAGATCCACACGAATGGGGTCAAAAACACACGTGTTGTACTGCCATCTCCTAGCCACCTCGCAGCCCCAGGAAATTGCGTGGAGGGGAGTGGAGTGAGATGAGAGGGGAGAGGCAGGACAGAACGTGGAGAGGAGTGGAGCGAGATGAGAGGGGAGAGGCAGGAGAGTGCGTGGAGGGGAGTGGAGTGAGATGAGAGGGGAGAGGCAGGAGAGTGTGTGGAGGGGAGTGGAGTGAGATGGGAGGGGAGAGGCAGGAGAGAGTGTGGAGGGGAGTGGAGTGAGATGGGAGGGGAGAGGTAGGAGAGTGCGTGGAGGGGAGTGGAGTGAGATGAGAGGGGAGAGGCAGGAGAGAGCGTGGAGGGGGGTAGAGTGAGATGAGAGGGGAGAGGCAAGAGAGAGCGTGGAGGGGAGTGGAGTGAGATGAGAGGGGAGAGGCAGGAGAGTGCGTGGAGGGGAGTGGAGTGAGATGAGAGGGGAGAGGCAGGAGAGTGCGTGGAAGGGTATCGTGAGAGCCTACAGAGGATAGTGCTGAGTAGCGCAATCGTGCAATTGACCTGGGGTCATCGCTGAGCCTTGCGAGCGTGCACTCGGCCTTGCCTGCGCACGGGACAGCTGTGCAGCGCGTGTGTCGTTGTCGTACCGGTCTGAGACGGGTGACCCAGGGGATGATACACATGGCATGGTCGAGTCGTGGGGCCGGGGGTGGACAGTTCAGCTTCACCAGCGTCCACCGCTGCTTATCTGCCAACAACGTACATAAAACCGTCCATCGCAAGCGTCCATCACAAGCGCCCATCACAACAACTGTTCATCACAAGCGCCCATCAATTCACGCATGAAGGTCAAAGCGATCTGGCCACAAATGATAGCACAACGAAGTGGCTTATCGCGTGGAAATTTATAACAGCAATACTTTAAATGTGTGCTATTGATTCTGAATGTGGAGGGAAATACCGGAGGACCCGGGGAAAAATCCACACGACCACGGGGAGCGAGAGACACACAAAAACTCCAAATATACAGCAGCAGGCGTCAGGGTCGGAATCGAACCCACGACCTCCTGTACACCAGGCGAGGTAGTTAACACCTCGCCACCGCCGCGCCCTTATACACAAAACGTACGTACACGCGTGTGCATGGGTCCTTCCCACGTGCCCATGCGTCTGTGTGCTAGTGTGCCTGCGTGCCAGCGTGCGTGCCAGCACGCGTGCCAGCGCACTTTCCAGCGTGCGTGCCAGCATGCGTGCATGCGTGCCAACGTGCGTGTGTGCGTGCGTGCCAGCGTGCGTGTGTCAGCGTGCGTGCCAGCGTGTGTGCGTGCGTGCCAACGTGCGTGTGTGCGTGCGTGCCAGCGTGCGTGTGTCAGCGTGCGTGCCAGCGTGTGTGCGTGCGTGCCAACGTGCGTGTGTGCGTGCGTGCGTGCGTGCCAGCGTGCGTGTGTCAGCGTGCGTGCCAGCGTGTGTGCGTGCGTGCCAACGTGCGTGTGCGTGCGTGCCAGCGTGCGTGTGTCAGCGCGCGTGCCAGCGTGTGTGCGTGCGTGCCAGCGTGCGCGCGTGTGTGCGTGCCAGTGTGCGCGCGTGCGTGCCAGCGTGCGTGCCAGCGTGCGTGCCAGCGTGCGCGCGTGAGTGCCAGCGTGTGTGCGTGCGTGTGTGCGTGCGTGCCAGCGTGCGCGCGTCGCTCACCGACGTGAAACTTGTAGGCGCAGCTCAAGGCCCCCGCGGGGCCCAGGCCCCCGAACGTGAAGAGGAACCTGCCGTGGGCCAGGGCGGCGTGCGCGGCGCGGCCCGACGGGACGTCCCCACGGCAACGCACCTTCTCCCAGCGCAGGGCCGCTGTGGGCCGGGGCAGGGAAGACAAAGCGCGCGTCATCACGTGGTCGTACCACCCGTTGGCGGAGTAGGGGGCACAGGTGGTGCATCAGCCAGTCATCTCGGTCATCTCGGTCATCTCGGTCATCTCAGTCAGTCGACCCGTAGCACCTGCTGGGTCTGCCCCGTGACCTCCTGCCAGAGGGCGTTCGACACTTCACGTGGCCTCAAGGTGCACATGGCCTGGCACAAGCGTTGTGGTGACGTCACCGCCACTTAGTGGCGAATGGCGGTTGTTGTTGTGCCACCCGTTGTTGTTGTTGTTGTGCACGGCTGCGTGGGTTTACACGGTTGTGCCGTTGCGAGTCTCTCCATCGTGTATTCCGGTTGTGCCGCCTGCTGTTGTTGTACCGTACGTACCCAACCGTGCTGAACAGAAATAGCAGTTCAAAAGAAATGAGATTTGAATCGAGATGTAAAAGTGCATTAGCTCCAACGGCTTCCTAATATCCTGGAAGAGAATTCCAAACAGCCGCAACGTATCTCTGTCGTGTATCCGGGTCGTGCCACCTGTTGTCATTGTTGTTGTTGTTGTTGTGTATACAACTGTGTGTGTTTACCCAACATCCCAATGCTGCAAAGTTAACCGCAAATGTTATTCGGGGGGGGTGGGGGGGGGTGACAGAATAGTGACAGACGAGCGGACGACGATCGCCGCCGGCGACGATGACTACGACGGCAGCGAAGATTTCGCCACGAATCGGGAATGAGTCCGCTCGCAAAGACTCGGGCGCCCCCTAGTGTGCACACGGCATGGACAGGCGAGGACCACAGCAGAGGTCGCAACCGGGTACCCGATACCCGTACCCTACCCGATACCCGTACGGGTTCCCGTTTGCGACCCTGGTGCGGCCGGATACGGGTAAGGAATCAAACCCCGTTTGCGACCTCTGACGCGCGCCCACCCCCCCAGAGGATTTATTCGGGTGTAGTGTTAAAACTAAACGAAAACAATTTTTATTTTACCAGGTAAGGCTGAACTGAGCTTCATGGCTCTTTTTCAGAAGCGTGGCTATCGCGAATGATCGCTCGGCGAAGTGGCTTATCATCGCGTGGAAATTTATGGCGGCAGCCAAATGCTCGATACGTGGAGGGAAAAACCGGAGGACCCGGAGAAAAATCCACGTGACCACAGAGAGAGAGATGCAAACTCCAAATATACAGCAGCAGGTGTCAGGGTCGGGATCGAACCTATGACCTCCTGTACACCAGGCGAGGTAGTTAACATCTCCTAGCCACCGTGATGATGATGAGAGAGAGACACGCAAACTCCAAATATACAGCAGGTGTCAGTGTCGGGATCGAACCAACGACCTCCTGTACACCAGGCGAAGTAGTTAACATCTCATAGCCACCACGGTGCCCCTAGTATGTATTACGTTGAACTTCTTTAGAACATTCCGTAGCCAACCGTACTCATCGGAGGTGCCAAGTGTTAACGGATGAGTCTCAAGAGAGACCCTGGGAAAGGCCCTCTTCGCGCGGCGTTAGTAGCCGCGACTCGGCTCCCATGTCCGGCACGCTCACCGGTGTCCAGCACGTGGAGGTCGGAGAGGAAGTCGGCACCGTCCATGCCAGCGTGCACGTAAAGCCGAGCGCCGACGCACGCCACCGCGTGGCCGTGCCGCGGTGACGGGGCCGCGCCGGTGGTCTCGGGGCACGACCAGCGCCGGTTCACTGCGCGGGACAGAACGGTACGCGTCACTACCACAGCGTCGCTACCGTACACGCACCGCAGTGGTGGTTCTCCACAGAAGCCGAGCTTGACACCGCTGGTACCGGTCATCGGCAAGTCCACTCAGCTCCACATACTCCCTGTACCGCATCAGCTCCGTCTCTTCTCCAGCTCGTGCCACTCACTCACCCACCCACTCATCAAACTCACTCTTCCGCTCACTCACTTACTCATCCACTCACTCACTCACACACTTACTCATCCACTCACTCACTCACTCACACACTCACTTACTCATCCACTCACTCACTCACTCACACACTCACTCATCAGTCCACCTTTTCACCAGCCCATGCCGCTCACTCACCCACTCATCAACCCATCTGTTCTCTAGCCCGTGCTGCACCCATTTATCCCCCTCCATCTGGCCAAACAGAAGCTGCTTGGACATGCGGTGGCTGGCCAACGCAGCCTCGCCTGCCGTTGGAGCTCACTGATGATGGGACCAAGTCCAGATCTTTCAAGGATCTGTAAGCGCCTCACACTGTAATCTAGTCTGGTTCAAACCAGGATTGATCATAAGCAGGGCCAGCCTGAATGTTTCAAGCAGCCGGTGCGGGTGTTCCAGTCGGAGTCCACGTTTTACAAGCGTAGAGAAGAGATGGCGAGACTGTGTAGTGGCAGAGAAGAGCCTAGTCTTCATTTGCAGCGACAGGCTAAGCAGCTTCCACACAGCCATTACTTACGCAGCCAATGAGAAGATAATTCCACTTGACAGATTCGAAGTGCGATCTCCGCTGCCAAACCGGAACCCGTCGTGAGCGCACTGCCACGAATATGGGAATTGTTCCACTCTCTCCACAAGCGCTCCATTGCAGCAACAAGAGAAAGACAAAGATACCCGCCCCCCCGTATAGGCTTAACAGACTGTCGGGGCAAGTGCTTCTTAGCGAGTCGCACCTATGAAGGCCGGCACGGCACGCGAAGGGGTGGGTGGCCAGCACCACGTCCGGCCGCGCCTATCCATACACACAGACACAAGTACTACTCGTTTGAGGCTGAGTGGACCTCGTGTGGGGGGGGTACACTCACCAGAGTCGAAGGCGTAGAGGCGGGCGTCCCTGACGGCGCTCGCCCCGTGCGCTCCGCCCCCCACGACGTACAGCGTGCCCCCCACCGCCGCCGCACCGCTGTGGTACGTGCGGGGGCAGGGGGGGGTGCCCCCCACTGGGGGGCTCTCCCACCTGCGTTGCTCTGACAAACACAGAGACGCCCCCCCAAACCCGGCCCCATTCAAACCTGGTTACCGCGTCGCGCGCTTTCGGACGCGCTGCTGTGGCTGTCTGGAACGCTCTTCCTTCTGATATTAGGAAGCCACTGGAGCTATGATGCACTTTTAAATCGTCGTCTAGATTAACAAACTCATTACTTTAGAACTACTTTTTGTGTTTAGTTTGTTGTCCTTCCCCCGCACCTTTGATTAGCAGGGTTGTCTACGTATGGTGCGAAAGAAGTTCAACATACGCACGTACCAATATTTTGGAACAGCCCTGTTTCCTCCCTTAACATCGTAACTCTGCCTTAAATTAATATCCTGAAGCATAATGAGTGCTGGATACAACTGCATTTGCAAATGTGATTTGTAACTTTCATACTTACCCATGTATGGATATTGAACATATACATACGTTTCATATTAAGAGTTATAAGCCATTTATTTTTGGTTTCGACCACGTAATAATCTCACTAAATTTGCATCGTCAAGACCCTCCCCACTATGCCAGGCGACCGCGTTACGCGAAGGGGCGACTCACCCAAATCCAACCGCTGAACGCAATTCCTGTTGCCCGTACGATCGGCTCCGCCAAAGACCCACAGCCCGGCGGAGCTGTTACTCGCGAGCGATGGAGGAGGAGGAGGAGGGCTCTCTGTGGAGCCGCGAGGGCTTCCATCCAAAGCCACCTCGGCACCACTTGCGCGCCCGCCACCGCCTTCCGGGGTGGAACTATTTTCATCGGCGGGACTACTTTCAGCGAGGGGGGCGGAGGGAGAGATGAAGGCGGCATGTTCGTAGCGCGGCTGCAGGCCGCGCCAGTCGGGGGTACGCCACTCGTAGGTATCTACACGCGCGCAGAGAGACACACACGCACACAAAGACAAAGATTCTCTGTATAGCCTGTAACAAACTGTTGGGGCAAGTGCTGTTAGCGAGGACCTATGAAGGCCGGCACGGCACACGAGAAGGTGGGTGGCCAGCACCACGCCCAGGTACCTTCATCTCCCTACTGACAATGTTTAAACACATCACCAGGTGCTCATTTGCGGCTAAGTTCACCTGGGGAGGCCCAGGATCGGTTCATATATTGGTCACGGATGTTGGCCGTGAGCGGGAATCGAACCCGGGTCACCGGGTTCGCAGCGCAGCGCGCTAACCGCTACGCTACGGCTCCCACCACCACAACGCCACACACACACAAATACGCGCGTGAGCGCACCCAGGTCCAGAACCACCGTGTGCTTGAAGCTGGCCTCGGGATTGGCTCCGCCGACGATCAGCACCCGTCCCATGGCTCCGCGCCGTGAGCCCGCCAGGTGCGTGCAGGTGTGGCCCACGGTGACGGGGGGCGGTTGGCCACGTGGGGCTAACACGTACCTGCCCCACGGCCAGATGGGGAGGGGAGGGGGGGCACACACACACACGTACACGCTGCGTATATACACGATTATACGTACACGTACGAAACACACACATACACGCGTATACGTACACCCCCGGCCGGCTGCTCCCCAACCCCGCTTTCAGATGCGCTTCTGCGGCCGTCTGGAACGCTCTTCCTTCCGATGTCAAGAAGCCGCTGGAGCTACGCACTTATAAATAATTTAGATTGAGAACTAATTTCTTGAGAACTGCTTTTTGTGCTTAGTTTGTTGTCCTTCCCTCGCATCTCCGATTAGCACAGTTGACTACGTAAGGAGCCAAAGACGTTCTACATACACACATATATCTTCCTTGCCTGGTATGCAGAAGGTCAGGGGTTCGATCCCGACCCTGACGGCTGTATATTTGGATTTTGCACCTTCTCCCCGTGGCCGCGTGGATGTCTTTCTCCGGGTCCTCCAGTTTTTTTCCCTCCACATTTATAAACACGTGTTTAGACTACTTGGATTATTTTGGCTGCTATAAATTTCCACGCGATAAGCCACTTCACTGAGCTATCATTTGTGGCCAAGTCGCTTCTGAAAAAGGAGCTCATAGCTCAGTGGGCCTGACCTGGTAAAATAAAAAAAATTGTTGAGTCTCATTCTTCATTTTTTGGTGATTTTATAACCTTTTCTATACTTTGCCACTCCTATCGTGTTTTTTGTAGTCATACCTCGGTATACGACCGCTTTGGAATACGTCGAGTGTGGTAGACGTTGTGTTTTGACGAGAGAGAAATGTCTTGAGATACGACGTGTTGCTTGGGATACGACGCGCTTGCTATCAACTTCTCTCAGCAAAGTAAAGTGATGTTAAATTGTATTTTTATTTAAATTTATTTTTATTTATTTATGCATTTATTTTAATTTATGTATGCATTTGAGTAATAAGTAGTGTCTAAATTATTTTATACAACCCCATTAATGTATAATATGCCCAAAAAATATTATTTCTTATACTCTGGAATGGATTATTTCCTTTCCCGTTATTTCTTATGGGAAAAATCCGTTTGGTATACGTCATTTTCGGTAAAAGTCCTACCTTCCGGAACGAATTAACGACGTATACCGATTTACCACTGTAATTGTGATTGTTGTTGTAACTTTCTGACCCTGTGCACCTACTGGACATGTGTGAAAAAAAAGCTTGAAAGCTCATCGGATTCCTCCTCCAGTATAAATACACATTCTGATTCTAGATTTGAAGCTTTCGTGACTGCAAGGATTCATATTCTTAGGTCTTTTCGGTAAAGTCACGTAGGTAAAAAATTATAATTAATTAAAGTAAAATAAAATAAAAATAAAATAAAAATCACGACGTTTCGGAGGCAACACAAGCTTCCGTCTTCAGGTGGAACCGTCACAGCCCGACAGCTGTATCAAGTAAATGAGAGATTACAGGAGATACCACTCCGTATATATAATGGTTGAGGGGGGGGAAGGGCCAGGAATGGCCCACTTTTTATTATTATACTTTACCGAAAAAACCTAAGAATACACATTCTGATTCTGATTGAACGCACCGTGTGAACTCAAGCGATAACAAACCGTTAAACGCTTTTACGGGTGACACTTTAATTAGGTTGGACGTGCCCGCTAGTGCAGGTTCTTAACGACACAAATGTTGGTCAGATCGTTACGGTGGGCTAACATCTCAAAAATCAATTATGAATCAGGATATTTCATTTGTCCGAGGGGGATCAAAACAATCGTCTGGAACAAAAATACATTATTTCCAATACAAGTAACACTGTTCATTCACGTTATCATTTGATTGTAATTTTCTCCCCTAATTTATTGAAAAAAAAATTGCGGTCGGGATCGCAAAAAAAAAAAATGCGCGCCCCAAAGTTGGGTCAACGGGCACCCATGGGTTGTACTGTGCGAAAGAACTTCAACGTGGTGGCTATGAATGAATGCCTCCTTACCAAAGTCCCGGCTTTGGGATGTCACCAGGCTCCAGGATGGCATGCAAATCCATGATTCCTGATCTTCCAGCACTGCTGCCTGCGAAATGAAAACACCACGAGCTTCCGACAGCTTCATTCAGGAAATAACAAAAGAGCGCAGGACGCATTACCTGCTAGGTAACCGGGTAGTTATTAGTGGCATTCAACGGAGAAAACCCCATGCAGAAGACGGGGAGAACATACAAACTCCACTCGTCTTCTTGGTTCTTTCGGTAAAGTCACGTAGAAGGAAAATAATAAAATAATATAAATAAAACAATAAAATAATTCTCACGACAGACCTGTTCTCCACCTGAAGACGGCTGCTTGCGTTGTGGCCGAAACGTCGTGAGAATTATTTTATTATGTTTGATTTTTATTATTTTCCTTCTACGTGACTTTACCGAAAGAACCAAGAAGATGAATCCCTGCAGTCACGAAAGCTTTAAATCGAAACTCCACTCACTCATACACGCACACACATTCGCTCTCACATTCACATCGCCTTCACAGACTGTTGGGGCAAGCGCTGTTAGGGAATATCAGCAGCACCTATGAAGGCCGGCACTGTGGCACAAGAGGGTTGTGGGTGGCCAACACCACGCCCGGCCGCCTTTGTCTCCCCAATGGCGATGTTTACACACCGCACCTGGTGTGTAAACGTCAGGTACACACCAGGTGTGTGAGACACAACAAGACAAAGATCCCTCACGTAACAAGACTGTTGGGGCTAATGCTGTTGGAGAGTAGCACCTGTGAAGGCCGGGATGACACACGAGGATGAGGGTGGGTGGCCAGCACCACGCCCGGCCGCCTTTGTCTCCCTCGAGTGGCGATGTTGACGCAACGCAGCAAGGCACTTCATGCGAAGGCCCAGGAATGGGTTAATCGAGTCCGCTGCTTGTGATAACAACTTTGGTCAGGAAATTGTAATCGCTAAGAATAATAATGATGATGTCCCTGCATATACAAGCACAATAAGCATTCTTAATAAAGACCATCTGCTACGCACGGAGGTCGCCCATCCGAGCACCGACCAGTGCTCCAACCGGCTTAGAATAAAATCTTGACTTAAAGCTTTCGTGAAACGCAGGAATTCACACTCTTTATCACAAATTGGTACCTATTTTAACGGCCCCCGCTCCTCCCCCCCCCCCCCGTAGACAACACGTACGGTCAAGTGCGTGTGAATCGCCGGCTTCAATGAGGCGCCACGCGTCAACACGTGCTGGTGTTACAGAGGCAAGCGACTAAAACTTAATAAAGTTAAATGCTTAAGCGACGAATAAGCGAAGCGGCGCATCACAAATGTGACGGTCACGGAGCGGAGGGGGTGGAGCCGAGATAAGACGACGCCTCCGATTGGTCCGTCGATTACCGAGTGACGATGTAACGACGAATACGATTGGTTGTTAAGCGATGACGTCAGCGAGATACGGACGCCGGAAGTTAGTATGGTTATCTTCTTGATTCTTTCGGTAAAGTCATCACGTAGAAGGGAAATAATAAAATAATGACAATTTTACATAATATAATAATATAATAAAATAATAAAAATAAAAATTGTATAATATAATAAAGCAAAAATAATAAACTAATATAGTATTATTATATAATAAAATAATTATATTCCATAATTATTTTTCGATTTAAAGCTTTCGTGACTGCAGGGATTCATCTTCTTGGTTCTTTCGGTAAAGTCACGTAGAAGGGAAATAATAAAATAATAAAAAGTAACACATTTTATAATTATATAATATAATAAAATAAAGCAAAAATAATAAACTAATATAGTATTATTATATAATACAATAATTATATTACATAATTATTTTTCGATTTAAAACTTTCGTGACTGCAGGGATTCATCTTCTTGGTTCTTTCGGTAAAGTCACGTAGAAGGGAAATAATAAAATAATAAAAAGAACACATTTTATAATTATATAATATAATAAAATAAAGCAAAAATAATAAACTAATATAGTATTATTATATAATAAAATATTTATTATATTACATAATTATTTTTCGATTTAAAGCTTTCGTAACTGCAGGGATTCATCTTCTTGGTTCTTTTGGTAAAGTCACGTAGAAGGGAAGTAATAAAATAATAAAAATAACACATTTTATAATTATATAATATAATAAAATAAAGCAAAAAATAATAATCTAATATAGTATTATTATATAATACAATAATTATATTACATAATTATTTTTCGATTTAAAACTTTCGTGACTGCAGGGATTCATCTTCTTGGTTCTTTCGGTAAAGTCACGTAGAAGGGAAATAATAAAATAATAAAAAATAAAACATAATAAAATAATTCTCACGACGTTTCGGCCACAACGCAAGCAGCCGTCCTCAGGTGGAGAACAGGTCTGTCGAGAAGACAGAGTATATTTAAGCTGGGATGGAGGGGGGAAGAGCGCCTTAACAAAATAATTTGCATATCAAGAGGAATTTAGCATATTTATGGGAAATGCAGATATGCGATTAGTACTACTTGTGAAATGCGTAGGAGGTTTGGCGAGGGGTTTAAAGTCATTATGCCCATGCATTATGCAGGATTCGCAGTATCAAAGGGAAGGGAGTAAGGTTAGAATTAATAAAGTGAAGGAATGTTAATAATTTGGCGCCGCAGCAACTAATATGCTTATAGACTATACATTGTAATATTACACTATGTATTATTCTACCTACCCTATTGTATACCACACTGCTGTATATTCACTATAAAATTACGATACTATATATTACCTTATACATTGTATTAAACATTACACTTTAATAATTATTATTATTGTACAATATGCTATACCAGGGGCGGTTTCTTCATTAGGGCGATTGGGCGATGCACCACCAATGTCATTCAACCACAGAGTTACGCTAGCCGTCACTGTGCCTCTGGATATAGTCCAATCAGCGTCATGTCACGTTCTGTGGAGTACCGCCTCTTCTTGGGCGATTTCACTCCGGCTGAGAATCGCCCCGAGTGGCCCCATAGACTTACATTCAAATATGTTTTTTTTCAAACGGCGGGCGCTCCAATGCATTCTCTATGGCTTCCGGGAGGGCTCGCACTAACGTGCTTACGTCATCATACGTGCTTACGTCATCATACATAAGCACGTTTCATCCAACAATATAATTTGTCGCCACCTAGTGGAATCTTTAATAAAAGAAACTTGAGTGGATTGTAATAATAGTGAGTATAGAAACAAACAAGATGTATTGTAAGAGTCACTTTATTTTTCATTAATATTAAAGAAGTGAAGTTGCCTTTACATGCTTAAGCTGTTAATTTAGCCATTGCATTGGTGGACCTTATCCTTATCAATCATCCAGACATTTGCCCCCCCTGAGAGATTTTGCAGGAGCCGCCACTGTGCTATACACTATACCATTGACCGTCACGTGAAAGGTACTAAGAGGAAGCAACGAAATATGTCAATGGGAGAGTGGTGGTAGGAGACTTGCAGCGGAGCAAAGAATCCATTCCCTGCGGAGAATAAAAGATGCACAGTCAATGTCAGTGAGAGGAACGCGGTCTGAAAGTCACCGTAAACGTGAACACAATCAGTTTAAGATCCGAAATTGTTTATTACGTCCTTCCAATGATTGCTGAGCCAGAATCCATCTTCTCGGTTGAAATTGTCTCTGTGTTTGTATATGTGGACAGCCTCATGAACGAATCTCTCATGGTAGCCAGATGGCTTGCAGAGAACCAGATGGCTTGCAAGTATAACCCGTAAAAACAAAGTTTTTCACTATAAATCCTTTATATGCGTGGCAGCGAACTTAAAATAAAGGATTTAAAATATATTCGCCTGCGGAGGACGCGGGGATCGATCCCGCGACCTTTGGCATGGGAAGCGAGGGCGCTACCAACTGCGCTACTCCGCCACGGCCTGTGGAGGGGTTACGCTCTGGGCTCTTACACTGTGACGTTCAGCCAAAGCGATGAATGAGTTCTATTTGAATGTATGTAAAATAAAAAAAATTTGCCTAAAAAGTGTAACATTTTGGGAATTTGTTTTCTGTCTTGGAGAAGTCAAGGTCATGTGAGCCCACTGAATTGTAGCAGTGATCTGCCACGG
The DNA here is from genome assembly GCF_015708825.2 of Lethenteron reissneri. Lineage (NCBI taxonomy): Eukaryota > Metazoa > Chordata > Hyperoartia > Petromyzontiformes > Petromyzontidae > Lethenteron > Lethenteron reissneri. The sequence goes on from NC_083845.1 coordinate 8,044,408, forward strand.
CTGAGGTGTTTGTCCTATCTGTCTGCTTATATGTCTGTCTATAGTTTTCTGGTTAGATTTTTGTTGCTATTTCTTTAATACCTGATGATAGTTGCTTGTGTTGCAATCAAAACGTCGTAGTATGCTATAATTTAATTTATTATTTTATCTTTATACGTGACTTTACCGAAACAACCAAAGAATAATTTGTCCTACCGTGTTTCAAGTCCGTGAACATAAAGCAGACTTGGTGGCGGTTGAACGACACATTTATATTTAACCCAATAAAAACCTGTATTATGAATGGCCAGGTATTGATTGTTATTTGATTATTGGTATTGATCAAATTTGTAAATTCTAGATTTGAAGCTTTCGTGACTGCAATGATTCATATTCTCAGGTTTTTTCGGTAAAGTCACGTAGGTAAAAAATTAAAATTAATAAAAGTAAAATAAAAAATACAAATAAAAATCGGAGGCAACACAAGCTTACTTGATGCAGCAATCGTGCTGTGACGGTTCCACCTGAAGACGGAAGCTTGTTTTGCCTCCGAAACGTTGTGATTTTTATTTTTATTTTATTATTTTTACTTTTATTAATATTACATTTGTAAATCTTTATTGATACCGGGAACAATTTTGCAAGTGCGTATCGTCCGTCCGATACGGGAATCGATTCCAGAAATCGAACGTAATTACAAAATCGTATCGACTCTAAAGAATCGTGAGCCAAGTTGAATCGATCCCCGCTTTCCAACATCGCCAGCAACAACACACCAAAAATTAAATAAAACTCAACACATTTAACAACAATACACCGTGGCCTTAGAAAAAAAAATTAAAACGGGCAACAAATCGCGCAATGACAATTTTCTCGTAGCACAGCAATCAAAAAATTGTAAAATAAATAACAATTCTGACAGGCAGTCAGCGTTGGCTACCTCAATCCGGGGTCCTAATAGATCCGCTTTATAAAGCCCCCCCCCTCGACTCCCCTCCCCCCGCACAGCCGCCATCTTGTCGTCTTGTACGCGTTGCTCACCCCAGGTAAGCGGTGTTAAGAAAGTCGCCGTCGCCATCCGTCACCATCCGTCGCCATCCGCCGTAATTTCCCTCTCCACTCGGCTTCTCGTCGTGTCGGCAAGCTCGGGGCACGGCATCGATCTCGTCGCGACGCGCTGGGGACTGCTGCGGAGACGCGGCGGAGGCCTATTTGTTAAAGGCCTAGTCGAGGCGGGGGTTCCACTCCCTCCCCTCTCCTCAAATTTAATTGTTAAACGACTTAAATCTATATTTTTTTAAAAATCGCAATGCACTGTTAACGTGTCGGTGTTTGCGACGAGAGCGTGTGTTTTAAACGAGTGGCTGATAATGTCGTAGCAGGCTAAAGTATACGTGAATAGCGATGACCGGACAATGGTTAAACGTGTTCATTTATAATAAACATTTGTGTAGTAGTATCGTTAAGATGTGGCAAGTTTGTCTCGAGTACAGAGTCAGTGTCTCGAGTACCAACGTAGAACGACACGAATCTAACAACATGGCCGTCATCCAGCAGTGGATGGACAATGGCTGACGACGCCAAGACCCACGGTTTCAGGAATTTGCTGCCCGATGCTGGAAGCTTCTAAATTGTTGTTGCCCAAAGAGTTGTGAGATTTGAACACGAACTTGGTGGTGTTTGTACCCCCGTGCAAAGTGTTGGGGAGGGGGAAGGAGGGTTTGACCCGGAACAAAGCCATAAACGGGAGGTTTGAGAGCTTAAGTGGCGAGTGTATATTAATGGTTATCGAATGCAAGTGATGATAAGTGATGATGATGATAATGATGTGGTGGTCTGCAGTGGGCCTGCTGAGAATGCAACGCGTGGGTGACCCTCGAAATTGATCGCAGCCGATTGCTTGTGTTGCGATCGAAACGTCGTGATTTATTATTTTTTCTACCCACGTGACTTTACCGAAAGAACCAAGAAAATGAATCCCTGCAGTCACGAAAGCTTTAGATCGAAAAATAAAACGGTTAAGATGTTAATGCGCCAAACAGGAACCTTTTAGCAAAGAATCATGTCTGCATTAGCAACACATACTTGTGGTGAACATGCAAACAAAAAAACTTGTACTGATAGCAAATGCATTGTCTTTGATATTGTATTAGTCCGCACCAGAGACAGCTTTCTTTAGAGCCTATTCTCAAAGTGTTAGACCAGAGGACGCCAACAGGCGAACAGCACAAAGACAACGCCACGATCAGGACATTGAGAGCTCAGGGGGAGCAGCTGCATCATGGGAAAGACAGTGCATCATATACTGTCAGAGCATGTTTCGTTTGCATGTTCAGAAGTACTGTGGTTAATGCAGACATGCCTTTTTCTTGGTTCTTTCGGTAAAGTCACGTAGAAGGGAAATAATAAAAATAAAACATGCCTTGTAAAAGGTTTCAGTTTGGTGTTTTAATATCTTTTTTATTGTCAAAAATGGTAAAACCTATTGTTGTATTTGGAAACAGGCAAGGTAAGTCCCTTAAATTAAAGTTTCTAGTAGGCCGGTCTCGTTAACTTTGCCCGTGTGATTTCCCCCCACCCCCCACATCGCAGGAAACAACCCCCCTTACTCGCACGATGGCAGAGAACGACGTTGAGAACGAGCTCTTGGACTACGAGGACGACGAGGAGAATGTGGTGGCGGCCGAGGCGACGGAGGCGCCCGTCAAGAAAGAGGTGAAGGGCTCCTACGTCTCCATCCACAGCTCCGGCTTCCGGGACTTCCTGCTCAAGCCGGAGCTGCTGCGGGCAATCGTCGACTGCGGCTTTGAGCACCCGTCCGAGGGTGAGCAGCGAGGCCGTCGGATGGTGGTGAAAGAAATTGCCGTCGCCCCCTTCCCAAAGTGGCTCTGTGATTTGATTTGATTTTGCGTGTCCAAGACGAGAAATTTGGTGGCAGGGTGATGGAGCGAGAATGTGCCGGGGGTTACATTCTCGACTGTGGCAACCCTTCGATTTTAAAGCTTTCGTGACTGCAGGGATTCATCTTCTTGGTTCTTTCGGTAAAGTCACGTAAAAAGGAAATAATAAAATAATAAAAATATAAATTCATTACTTTATTATTATATTGTATTATTTAATAATGTTTTCTACGTGACTTTACCGAAAGAACCAAGAAGATGTGGCAACCCTTGTTCTGCTTTGGGTTCCTCGGCATTTAAAACTATTAACTTTTTTATTTTACCAGGTAAGGCTGCTTTTTTTGCCCCGAAGCGACCTTGGCTATCGCAAATAATAGCTCAACGACGTGGCTTATCCTCACGTGGAAATTTATAGCAGCCAAATACTCTAAACGCGTGATGTTAAATGTGGAGGGGAAAAACTGGTGGACTCGGAGAAAAATCCACATGACCATGGGGAGAACATGCAAACTCTGAATAAACAGCAGGTTATCAGGGTTGGGAGCGAACCCACGACCTCCTGTATACCAGGTGAGGAAGTTAATATCTAGCCACTGGAATTATCTGGGGTCTCTCCCAAAGCGAAAGACCAGTTCCAGAGTACGAAATACCAGTGTCATTTATAGTGTTTTTGGGTATGATGCGTAGCAACAGCGCCTCCTCTGTGAAAATTTGGTCAGGATCCTCACGAGAATGACACTTTACTAGGTATACAGGGGTAATAGATAACGATCGACATTTAATCCACGCAGAAACGATCAAGGATTAATAATATTAACGTGTTTAAGCAAACAGTCCACTGCAGGCGGCATTAAAGAATAAAGTTTGCGTACCATGGCGACTTATTTTGCTGAGCTGCATAATAGCTATCAATCAGGGTTACGGTGGCATACAAGTGACACCTCTCCCACAGGCCTACTTCTCCCGTTCTCCCGGTAGTACTTGTTGTCTGACAGCTGAAGAAACTGAACTGTAGCTCATTTGAAGGCCAATGTAGACAAATTATTATCGAGGCTAAACCCCCCCCCCCCCCGTTTCCTATGCGTACGTACATTGTCAATAGACCCAAAATTCGCAAGCGTACGCAAATGGGTTAACCCCCCCTCCATGCGTACGTACTAAATGAATTGGCCCCTATGGCGTACCGTCAAATACCGGCACATTCACCGCTGCCAACAGCACCTGGTATGTGCTGCTGGTCTCCCATCCAAACACTAGGATTTGAGATTCAGGGAGATGTTTGCTGTAGGCATACACACATGAAATGGACTCTTTGTATTTTCAACAGTTAACATGACTGGAGTCCAATGTGTACATAGTGTGGAGGTGGGGGGGTTCAGGTGTTCTCTGGCTATGTCCTACGAAGCAGGAACTAAACAGGGGAGGATATGGAGCACCAGAATAGGAAGGCATGGAAAGGGGGGGAGGTGGATGAGATGGGGCAAAATAATACAATCTTAGTGGTGGCTTCGGTGTGACCGAATCTTATGGATCTCTTGCGTTTGCATCTGATGGTGTGCGTGCCTGACTCCATAGCTTATAATGGGGGACATCTTTGTCTTTTTCCTACCTGTGCCCCACAGTGCAACACGAGTGCATCCCCCAGGCCATTCTGGGCATGGACGTGCTGTGCCAGGCCAAGTCGGGTATGGGCAAGACGGCCGTGTTCGTGCTGGCCACCCTGCAGCAGCTGGAGCCCACCGATGGACAGGTACGCCTCTTGCCCCGCTCCCGTGTGCGTGTGCGTGAGAGGAGCGAGCTGGTGGCGTGTATCGGTTATACCACTGCACTATGAACCCGGTGAACCGAGGTCGATTCCCGCTCACGGCCACCAACACTTGACGGTTATCTGAACCGGTCCCGGGCCTCTCCTAGGTACGACTCGTCCTCAAATGAATTGCTAAGGGGGAGACTAGGGCGACCGGGAGTGGTACTGGACACCCACCGCCTTGGTGCTCGCTAACAGCACTTGCCCGAACAGCCTGTTAAGGCTATACGGGGGATGTTTAGTCTTTAGAATGAGCGGTGGTGAAGGGGTTACTCCACTTGTGCCGCTAACCCAGAGAAGGAGTCTCATTCCCGCTTCCGGCCAACATTGATGGGAAAATATCTTCCACCTATCCTCTAAGAAAAAATGATGCCCTCCTTTATTGAGAAGGGTTCTGCATTTGAGTGTTGTTTGAGTGACACACACAATGAGATGGCACTCAGGTGTTTTATTGCTTGAGAGAAAGAAATACTCTCAGAGATTTTTCTACGGTGCTCTTATCGACTGTTGCCGTGACATTACTTTGCACTTTTTTAAAATAGATGCATAAATAATTCACGAGGGCGTGCGAGTTATCGAGGAAAGGAGACTCTTTTCGCTCGCCTCTGCGTCGCTCACCCGCCGCGTGTTTCCCGTGCCAGGTGTCGGTGCTGGTGATGTGCCACACCCGTGAGCTCGCCTTCCAAATCAGCAAGGAGTACGAGCGCTTCTCAAAGTACATGCCTACCGTGAAGGTGAGGGGGCATTGGGCACCCACCCCCGTCGTGTACACACACTCAACATCACCACACGCTCGGGACTTCTGAATACCCTCTGAGCTTTAACACCTTTTCCCGTTCCAAAAAAGTCGTGGGGGGGGGGGGGGGGTCCCGTTCACCGCCGAATCTCGGACGCGCGAGCGGTTTGGCGTTAATTTTATTTCGAGAGGCGTAGCGCCGTTATTATTAAAGACGTTACCTGCCGCAGGAAACCGGAGTGACGCGGCCGCCACACTCTGATAGCTGGCACCAAACTGTTCCACACGCCCTCCCGCGTGGCCTTGTCAGAGCCTCGGTGCCGATAAAAATATTTTATACAATTTTGTTCTTTCGGTAAAGTTGTGTAGGTATAAAAGTAAATAATAAATCACGCCGTTTCGATCGCAACACAATCGTCATCAGGTACAAAGATACAGCAGTAGAACTGCTGTAGAACTGCTGTATCTTGCTTGTGTTGTGATCGAAACATCGTGCTTTATCTTTCTACCAAAGAGTATGGATTCCTGCAGTCACGAAAACTTCAAATATAAATTATTTTAGTTTTTCTTCCGGGTGAGTTTGTTGACGTGAAAGAAAAACTTATGACGTACTCGTACATCCAATTAGTTACTACTGAAACACACCGGTGTACTAGTAACGAATTGGCATATTCTGTTTACGTACCAAACCTCACTTAATTGGACGGTGGTGGGTTAACGACACTTATATTTACGCGAGGTAACCCAACGAAATCCTTTATTACGGATAATACTGATGGCGAAAGCCTACGTATTAAACCATCTTTACAAGTGGGAGGTTTGACGTGGTTATAGCCCTGTTCTTTGGAAGTACAGCGATACCTTGACTTTCATCGGCCGTTTTCAATTTCAGTAAAACCTTGAATTGCGAGTAACTTGGTCTGCGAGTGTTTTGCAAGACGAGCAAATTTTTTGAATAAATATTAATTTGATAAACGAGCGAGGTCTTGCAATACGAGTAGTACGTGCATACGCTTTGTCTGCCGAGCGTCACGTGATCACAACTGATAAACGAGTGCTTTGATATACGAGTGCTTTGGATTACAAACACGTTTCTGGAACGAATTGTGCTCGCAATCCAAGGTTTTACTTGTATAACGACATTTCAAATTTCGTCCGCGCGCTTTCCGCTTTCGTCCGGTTTCATCCCGAACCTTCCACCACTTTAGTGCCACGCGTCGTCTTTTCCGTTCAGTCTTTGAATAGAAGTCGTTCATTGAGCATCTCTTATATTTGTGTTTATTCATATATTATTAATACTGTACTTATTTCTTTGATTATACTGTAAACAATTCATAGTTATTTTGTGATAATAGTATAATGCTGTAGTATTTACTTGAGCAAGAAAAAATATTTGAAGGTATCATTTTGTTTTATTTAGTTTTGCTTATTTATTCTTGTTTATTTTCTTTTATTTCTGTTTTATTTAGGTTTCGCACGCGTGTGTTATTTTGTTACTGTAGTTATTTGCATGTACGTTTTTCACCGGCCAAAATAAATTTGCGAGCTAAATAAAAACACTGCTTTGACATTCGTCCATGCTCTGGTCCCTAACCAGACGAAAGTGCGAGGTTTTCCTGTAACTTGACCGCGGCGGTCTCGTCCCTCCCAGGTGGCCGTGTTCTTCGGAGGGTTGTCCATCAAGAAGGACGAGGAGGTGCTGAAGAAGAACTGCCCTCACATCGTGGTGGGGACACCGGGCCGCATCCTGGCCCTGTCCAGGAACAAGACCCTGAACCTGAAGCACGTGAAGCACTTCATCCTGGACGAGTGCGACAAGATGCTCGAGCAACTCGGTACGCATCGCCTCATCGCTCGCCACGCGGTCGTAACCCCCACGCCACCGCGGTCGTAACCGCCTCGCAGCCCTGGTCATACCTAGGCCTCGGCAAGGTAAGGTAAAAGTGTAAAAAGCAACGAGCCTACCTTTACCCTACCTTCTACCTTACCACAATACAATCACTCTACCCTACCTTTAACCCTTTAGCAGGTAAGGTAAAAGGTTAAAAGCAACGAGCCTACCTTTACCCTACCCTTTACCCTTACCCCTTGGCATGTCGACACCTTTACCTTTACCCTTTTACCCGGTAAACAGGATAAATTGCCTTGCCGAGGCCTAGTCATAACCTAAGCAAACAACGCCGACCCGGTTGTAACCCCCCCCCGCCGCAGCCTCGTCGTGGTCTTAGCAGCGCAGCCACATTTTAATCGGCACAACAATACCGTCCCGGTCTTGACGGCGCATTCACAGCCTCAATAGCTGCAGCCATAGTTGCGGTCTTAACAGTGAAGCCACGTTCATAATAAGTTAAGTCATGACATCACCTTTTAATTCATCACAATTCTGTGTTTACTCTGCAACACATGGGTGTGCTGCAGTAGTAACTAACTTGCACGTTTTGTTTACGTGAAAAACCTGATTGGCCGTGTTGGGTGATTGGTGGGGTTAACATATTGATGTTTACGCGGGTCAAACCCAAAGTCCTTGTTGTGGTCAACAATAATGTCCAGGTCTTGACGGCGTACTCACAGCCTCAATAGCAGACATGGTCTCAACACAATACTGGTCTTAACAGTGAAGTCATGGTCGTTATAAGTGTTAAGGTTTTAACTCTGCGGTGATAATCTTAAAGTGTGTACTCGCACTGCTAGACATGGTCGTCTCAAGGTAACCCCCACATGGCCATACCCCGAACTTCGCAGCTACAGTCTTGGCTGCAAAGACAGATCCTCTGTATAGCCTGGACGGTCATTACCCTCGCTGCGCACCCGCCACCTTAAACATGCGGTCACAATGTTAGCCGTGTGTGGTCAAGGCCCTTAATCCCAACTCCGCACACCCAACAGCGCAGCCCATACTTGTTACCAGTCAACAAAGTGGCTTATCACGTAGACATTTATAGTAGTAGCCAAATACTCTAAACGGATTTGATTCCCAATGTGGAAGGAACAAAACTTGATGGCCCAGGAGAAAAAAACACTGGGATAGAGACCTGCAAACTCAAAATATACAATAGGCATCAGGGTCTGGATCGAACCCACAACCTCCTGTATACCAGGCGAGGGTGTTAACATGTCACTTGTCCACGTCCGCAATATTAACCACACCACCTAACCACGTTTCCCCTGTGTGTGTGTGTGCGTGCGTGTCCTGTGTAGACATGCGGAGGGACGTGCAGGACATCTTCCGCATGACCCCTCACGAGAAGCAGGTCATGATGTTCAGCGCCACTCTAAGCAAGGAGATTCGCCCCGTCTGTCGCAAGTTCATGCAAGATGTAATTACTCCGCTTGCTCGCTCCCCTCATCGCAACGTCACCCAGCACCGTCCGGGCACCATCGCTCGCCGCCGCTGTACCCAGGAGGGGGAGCGGGGGGCGAAGGGTGGGGCCCACTCTGCAAGCAGGGGTAGTCGTAGGCTCACGAAGCTTAGGGCAGCGTCAGGTCGCGTCGCGAGGGGTCGCGTGGGAAGAAGACCGCGTGGCGAGCGTTTCGTTATTTTTCCTTCCGCGCGTTTTTTTCTTTCCGCTTTGCGTTGGCGTCGCGTCACAGTGCAGCCGGGAGTCAGGTTCGCAAGTTCCGCTGCAGGCGGTCCCGCGTCCTTGCGCCCATAGCATCATCGTCACAACTGTAGGCCCCATCCATCCTGCGGTTGAATCCACGGTTTTGTTATAGCACGTCCGGCATTAGCGCAGCTAGTCCAGCCTTAGTGTGTGCACCCAAGTCTACGACACAGCCCACAGTTTTCCTGCAACTTGTCCAAAGATCCTTTCAAAGTGTTCCTGCAACTAGGACAGCGTTAGTGGCAACTAGCTCAAAAAAACCCTGCCCCAGTGTTCCTGCAACTAATCCAGCATTAGTACATTGTTAGGACAGCTAACCGAGAGTTCCTGCAGCTAGTTCAGCATTAGGGCAGCCAGCAGCCCAGAGCCTGATCATCGTCCGTGAAACAAGCCCACAGATTCCTGCATCTAGCACAGAGTACCTGCAACTACCTCAGTATTAGTGCGACGAGTCCAGTGCTTATTCTCACCTAGCTTGGGGGAGTTAGTCCAGCGCATAATGGAGTACCTGCAGCTAGCCCAACATCCATGCAGCCAGTCCAGCGGTAGTGCAGCTAGATCGTCGGCATTAGTGCAGCTAGCCAAACATTTCCAAAGCCAGCCCAGAATTCCTGCGCCGAGCCTAGCAGTCGGCACGTCCAAGCCCATCTTCACCAAAAAGCCAGCCTAGCATCGGCGCAGCGTTGCCAAACCTTCGAGCAGCTTCACCAAAAACTAGCCCAACGTTCGAGCATCTAGCCCAGCAGCATCGACAAACGCTAGCCTAGCCCTCGGCACGGCCCGTGCCACGTACCTAGCCTCCGGCTTTCTTGGCGCGTCATAGTCGCCCAGCCGCATTGCCGTCCACCCATCGGGGGGTCTGGAGACGACCTTCTGGGGGAGCCTAGCGGAGGGAGGGGGCAGCGTCTGCTGCTCTCGCCGGAGGGAGAAGGGAGCCGCGAAGGTGAAGTGGCCGAGGCGCGACGACCCTGGCTCGCTGGCGGCGGTGGTGGCAGCGGCGGCGCTGGCGGCGGTGGTGGTGATGTCTCTCCCCCGGCCGTCCGGCACTACCGGAGCCTGAACGGCAACGACATCGACACCGCCCCCCCTTCGTCCCTTTTGCCTGCACACTCCCCACACCCCCCTCCTTCCTGCCGTGTCTGTGCTGTCCCCCCCCACTCCCTCCCCCTCGCTATATCCGTATCTGGTTTGTCTCGCTGTTTCTCACTGGGGTTCCTGTAGGGTTGTTAAACCAGCCTTGGCACGCCGCAGGTATAAGCAGAACTTTGCTTTGCGTTTCGACATATAAAATAAGCGCTCTATTCCGTCAATGACTTTCCAGAACCGACACTGTCCATAATTGGTTTACGCCAGCAAACCGAATCCCTCAGGGTCTCATCAGCCACTCTTTGTTAAATGTCTCAATTTGCAAGAGCCGTTTTTGGAACATTAACTCAATTGTGCAGGCCACTGTATTGGATTATGACCTTAAAATAATTTAACCCAATCTTGCATATGCTGACTCAATGCATAAAAAAAAAATAAAGAAAAAATACTTGCAGTTTTAATATGTAAGAGTAAATAATTACCTAGGTCTTGATGGGATTATTTAAAATTGTGCTTTTATACTCGATCACTTTAACCAGTTAAAAGTAAATTGGAAACCTAATGTGGAGCTGTTTTGCCTTGTTTGTGTTAATCTCTTCCCACAATCACACTTGCCTCTTCCACTACCTACGTCTCCATTTGTCTCACCATTTCTCCACACAAATTGCTCTTGGATGCTCTGTTTGCAGACTTGACTGTAGTTCTGTGCTGCAGCAGTTGGCAATGTTATCCGTTAAGGCTGCTTGGTCTTAAGAACAAGACCTAACAAAGCCACGTGAGTTGTATCTCGTGTGCTTGTGACGATCCCACAAAAAAAACCTGCTCGCTCACCCACACCACTGTGTGGTTCTCGACTCATGAGCCAAACAACCTGGCCTCTCAAAAACCCGAGCCGACAGGTGATCGGAGGGTGTTGTGTTTGCTGTGCTAACCGCAACCCCATAACTACTCGCCATATGGGAGTGCCGGCTAAATTTTGGCAATTTTCCAGCACAATCGGCAATTGCCGACGTGGCTATATTGGAGCCTTGGCCTGATAGTGCCACTAATTATACAAGTGTTGTTCTTGCAGGGACTTCTCATGATAGCTCGTGTTGACCGACTGCCCTGACATGGCTTTCGACTAACTGATCAAGATTGTGTTGACAGACTCGTGTATGTATACCAACCTGTTTGGGCTAACTTGTTGACTGGGCTGAAAAAACTGTCTTAACTGGTGTTGACCAAATAACTGGTTAACTGACTGCCTTGTCTGTTACACGAGCTAGTGTTTACACACTTCCCTAGATGGTCACGACTTCAATGTTGACTGGCTGACGCTTAACTTGACCGCCTTCCCCGACTGCTTGACTCTCTTCTACTCACCGGGCTGGCGAATGCTGTGTTCTATGGCGTGTGCTGTTGGTGTTGTGACTGCTGCCGTATGTTTTGAGTTGATGTTGGAAGGAAGATGGGAGGGTCACGTTGACAAAAGAGAGCTCATTTGCTCCCCTAGTTGCTGTGGCAGGTTCTACTGGAGATAGTTTTGCGTTGTTTGTCTTGGCCCACCACTGTTTAAACGGCCAGTACCACTGTGCAGTCGACACACACTTGCTACCCAAAACCCATTTCGTGCAGGACTGACCCTGGACTCCCACCGCGCTGATCCAGGTTTTAACTATAACCAAAGTTCACTGCTGTGAAGTTGGTTATACAAGGCTGAAAATGTCTCCATACTTTAATAGTGCCGATAAATAATTTTATCTTCCCAACTTTGATCCCAATTGTGCTTTCAGTGTCGTGGCACGGACATAAAGCATCCATTCGGAACTCGAGCGGACCACGTTGTTGTAACGGCCCGTGGAAGTGTATATGGCAGAACGACCTATGATGGTTAATCTTCAGCGAAGGCGTGCCACTGTAAAGTTGATGTCGGAGACTAAAGTTTGACTGCAGGATCGATCGCACAACTGTCGTGCTACAATTTTTAAAGTGGGTGCCTCTAATTGGGAATAAACTAAATTGTTAAATGTCTGTGTCGCTGAAAACGTCAAAGACGACATTTAGCAGCATATAGGCTCTGTGGGCCACTTGTATTCCAAGTGCCGAGCAAATCCTGTCTCGGGTACCTCGAGATGCCCGCCGTAGTATCAAGTTTATGAAAGCGGGCTTAACGCAGGAGACCACATTTGAGCAAAGTTGGTATTCCTCTTCGATTCACCGGGTTTAGACTGGCACGCCTCTGGCGGTGTTCATATTGCCAGCGCTGAGTTTTGCCTATAGACGTGTTGGCGGTGCAGCATAACACACCGGTCCTCAGTGGGCTAAAGTTTAACTGACATTCGTCCTTCCACCGCTTCGAAATCACGAGAACTGATTTTGATGCACACCGCAAGATCTCCTGTGAATCGCGGGAAAATAAATAATTATAAAATGTGCCATAAGTGTGTTCTTATGGCACTGGTTTCCGATTTATTGAGGGTGCTTTCACAGCTAGCGAGAAAGTTCCCGAGACCCAGCAGGCTCCAATAGTGGGGAGCGGTGGTGGCAATGAGTGCAGTGGTCTGTGCCTTGCATGGGTTATGGCGGGTATGGCTTGTCTCTGCAGTTGTGTACACTTGTTCGTGTCTGTGCGCTCACGCAAGGTGGTAGTGTGTACGCGTTGGTTGTCCGTTTGTGTATTCGTATTCTCACGTGTATCTTTTCGGTGGTGTGCCATGTCTATTGCGTGTGTGTGTGCGTGTTCGGTTGCCTCTGGCTCGTCTGCACGCGCGTGTGGTTCCGTTCGTCTGCGCGTGCCCCCCTCCCGTCGTCTCGCGTGTGCGGCGTCTCCCCTCTGTCTTTGTGCGTGCGTGTGCGTGTAATGCTCGCACGGTCCCCCCCCCCCCCCGCTCGCCCCCCACCCACCGGGTCCTGCCGATAGCCTATGGAGGTGTTTGTGGACGACGAGACGAAGCTGACGCTGCACGGGCTGCAGCAGTACTACGTGAAGCTGAAGGACAACGAGAAGAACCGCAAGCTCTTCGATCTGCTCGACGTGCTCGAGTTTAACCAGGTGCGGCAAAAAAAACAACACCGGGGCACGGCAGGCCACGCGGATCGACCAAACACCCACCGTGGTTTCGCCATGGTTTGGCGGCAGAGTCTGCACGGTAACGCTTTGTCGCGCCTTGCAACAAGAAGGGGGACCCCAACTAATCCTTATTGGTGGTGGGTCAATGACACTAACGCCATCTAACCCAAAAAGGTTTATGGATAATTTAGCGAATGGTAGGTGTCGTGGTTGTGATGGCGTTTGCCTGGTAGGTCTAGCGCGTGTGTAACGGTTGGGATAGCGTGTGGCTGTAGGTGTTTTGTAACGGTTGCCATGACGTGTTTGTGTAACGCGGGGTGGGGAACCTTTTTCTGCCAAGGGCCATTTGGATATTTATAACATTCATGGGCCATACAAAATTAAATTTATGTTGCTATGAAAAATGCGCCTAGATTTATTGAATTTCGAGTCATGCGGTTGCCTTGGCAGTGCCAGACCAAATGATTTTGCGGGCCTTATACTGCCCTCTGGCCGGATGTTCCCCACCCCTAGTGTAACGGTTGTGATGGCGTGTGCCTGGAGGTCTAGCGCGTGCGTAACGGTTGTGATGGCGTGCCCCTGTGTGCAGGTGGTGATCTTCGTAAAGTCGGTGCAGCGCTGCATGGCTCTGGCGCAGCTGCTGATTGAGCAGAACTTCCCGGCAATCGCCATTCACCGTGGCATGGCGCAAGAGGAGAGGTGAGCCCTTGTGGTGGCCACTGTTGCTGGTGCATGGTGGTGGTCAGTAATAGGCTTTCACGACCAATAACCATAATACAGGTGTTTTTGGGTTGGTTCGCGTAAATATATAAATGTGTGAAACCCGCCGCCACCCGACTCGGTCAATTAGTAAGGTCACTAATTACAACGAGCTTAATTTAGGCGACAGCCAGATTTGTGGAGAAGTTCACCTTCAGATTGTAAATGTTGTGGCTTGGCTCTCCAACACACCGGTGTTGCTGTACTAGTGACGAATTGGCGCGTTCTGTTTTTTCTTCTATTTACGTGACTTTACCGAAAGACCCAAAGAGTGTGAATTCCTCCAGTCGCGAAAGCTTTAGGTCAAGATTTAAACCTTACAATGGCGGGTTTAGCGACACATTTACGCGATCAATCCCAAAACCTGTATGCATGGTGGTGGTGTTTCAGTTGCGCCGTGCGTAATGTTTGTGCTTGCGGTGTTGATGGTTGTGATCCTGCTTGTGTTGGTGTTGCTAACGCTGTTGGTGGGAGATGTGCCTTTGGAAAAAGAGCTTCAACAAACTTCTGATTCTGGAAATGAATGGCAGTGCGAGTGGTTGGCACTCTCTTGTTAGTGGGTGTGGTGGTTATGCGGGAGCTACGAAAGCGGAGACCCGAAATTTGATTCCCACTCACGGCCAAGATCGGTGGCGAATATCTGAACTGGTCCTTGGCCTCCCCTAGATCGACTCTGCCTCAAATGAGTGCCTGGTGCCGTGTAAATATCACCACTGACTGGGGAGATGAAGGCGGCCGGGCGTGGTGCTGGCCACCCACCACCACCTCGTGTGCTACTCTCTAGCAGCACTTGTCCCCAACAGTCTGAAGGCTTTACGGGGCATATTTGTCTTTGGATGGGTCCTTGAAAATAGATTCTTAGCTCCATGGGCTTTTACGCATTGGGAATTAACTTCTGATTCTCAAAACAAAAACATGGTCGTGCGAGTGCTAGCACTACCACTGTTGGTGGTTGTAGTAACACTTGTGGAGGAATGCTACAGCTCGTGGTGGTGGTTGGTCGTGGTGACGTGCGCGTGCCGCAGGTTGTCGCGTTACCAGCAGTTCAAGGACTTCCAGCGGCGCATCCTCGTGGCCACGAACCTCTTTGGCCGTGGCATGGACATCGAGCGAGTCAACATCGTGTTCAACTACGACATGCCTGAGGACTCTGACACGTACCTGCACAGGGTGAGCTTGCGGGGGAAGCTCCTTTTATCAGATGTTCGGTTAACATCGCCACTGGGGAGACAAAGGCGGCCGGGCGTGGCGCTGGCCAACCACCCTCTTTTGTGTGCCCGTGCAGGCAATCGTAGGTACTGGCGCAACGCACTTTGAAATCTTTATTGAAAGCTGATTTATTTTAGAACGGCTTTTTGTCTTTGAGTTCTTCCCTCGCTCGCACCTCCGATTAGCACGGTTGGCTACGTGCTATAATAATGGGCTTTACCATTTTTCTGGCGATAAAACAGTTGTGTTAAGATGTTAAAATACCAAACGGAAACCTTCTGCAAGGAATCATGTCTGCATGAGCCACACATACTTAGTGAACATGGTAGTATATTAATTGTCTGTTTTATTGCTAGAAAGGGTTAACCGTACTATATTTTGATACCAGCAAAGGGAGGCCCTGTGATATGGCTATGTACTGTTCGTAAATAGTTCTACATAAGTGTAAATTGTGGCCTCTTGTCTTTTTAAATCCTTTATATTAAGTTTACTTGCTTGCGCGCTTACGACCGTGCAAATCTTTCGGTCGTTTATTAACCCACTTCCCGTGATCCAATCGAGCTGACATTTTGCACACAGACTCGTTGTGCGTGACAATTTATTTTCGTGAAAAAAAATTTCCAAAATTTTACACTTTTTGGAAAAAATTAATTTCACTAACACAATCATATATTTTTCCTAAACACAGAAAATTATTCTGGATGTGTCAACACACTATAAAAATGAAACTTTACTCAAGAAAAACAGAAATGAATAAAAAAATAAAACCGATGCCACGCATATAAAGGATTTATAGTGAAAAACTTTGTTTTTACGGGTTAATTTTTTGATTGCTCACTTTGTTGACGTCCGTCCACCTACCCCCCCCCCCCCCCCCCCCCAGGTCGCCCGTGCCGGTCGGTTCGGCACCAAGGGACTGGCGGTGACGTTTGTGTCGGACGAGAACGACGCCAAGATCCTCAACGACGTGCAGGATCGCTTCGAGGTCAACGTCAGCGAGCTGCCCGACGAGATCGACCTCTCCTCCTACAGTACGACTCTCTCGCGCGCACAAACACACACACATCTCCCGGGTAGCCTTTCGCAGACCCTTGGGCCAAATGCTGTTGGTGAGTAGCGCCTGAAGGCTGGCACACGAGGAGGTCGTCGTGGCCAACACCACGCCGGGCTGCCTTTGTCACCCCTGTGGCGATGTTTACACACCGCTACGACCTATGACTGTGTCAGACAATCGTCACTGATGTTGGCCGTGAAGGGGAATCCAACACTTTACCTTTCCAATGCTGATGTTTGATGTTCACAACAACGCACCGGGGTGTTTTAAGGCCGAGTCTGCTTCGGTGGGGGAGGTGTTGTCATCAGCGGTTCAGATATTCATCTCCGGTGTTGGCTGTGAGCGGGAATCGAATTCTGAGGGGGGGCTGGGTTTGTCGCACTGCGCGAAACCACGACACTACCGCTCCCCACGTATGCAAAGTGGGAATGGGTCCCCCCTGTTATTGCCTAAACAGACTGTTGTTGGTGCAAGTGCTGTTAGCGAGCACTTGTCAAGGCCTCTGTGGCTACACGAGGGGGGTGGGTGGGCGAGCACCACGCCCAGCCATCTTTGTCACCCAAGAGCGTGACGTACAATGTTACCAGGTGCTCATTTTACTGGTAGGAACGACCTGGTTCCACCAGCCCACGGGATTATTGTGCCCGTCCGTCGTGCATCCAAAAATGGGAGGGGCTGGGTGGGGAGGGGTTGGTCACCCCGTGGTGCCCTTATAAAACTCAACGTTTAACCTACTCACGCCGGCTTGTGCCCGCCCTCACAGTTGGGCATATTTGCAGAATACACCACGCCGCCGTTGACCCTGGCCATTGACCGAGCAACCCAACGTTCCTACCAGCTCCCTCCGCAGGAATGTGTTTTTACGGTGGAATTCACCGCAGAAAGACCGAGGCCCTCCTTGAGATGTCCCTCGCCCCCACGGTGCATTGCCATAGCCACTGCCTTCCCCTCCTAAACAACGATGGTTATCCCCTGGATCGCCATGTACTCGCCGTTGGGACTCCAGTCAGCATCTTAATCGTGTAAATATGTATTTGCATTGGAGGAATCCGATGTCGAGTATAACGCGTAGGCTTGTAGGCTTTCGCGGCGAAAAACATCACTGTACGCGAATTGCAAATGTTGCTATTATACTCTCCAACATCGGATGTGCTGAACCAGTAACTAATCGGCATGCATTGTTTACGTGACAAACCTTACCAATTGGCTGTGTCGGGTGGCGACGGGTTTAACGACACATTTTATATTTACGCGATCCGACCCAAAATAAAAACCTCTTAATTATGGATGTCCAGTAGTTTGGGCAGATCTCCAGCGCTTTTGGCGATCGCCTAAACCACCCATCGCAAAATGCAAGCTTCCTTGCGCGCACACGTGTGTATGTTACGCACTGCGGGGAAATTCTGAGCGTTCTGCGTTTGTCATGTTTGTGATGTTCTCTCTCCCGCCCTTTGCAGTTGAACAGAGCAGATGAACGTGACAACCTGGCACTGAGAAGACCGGGACCCACCCCCACCCCCCCCATTGCCGTCGACGCCAGGAGAGCCACTCAACCTCCCTGCCCACCACCGCCACGTGTCCCTGGGAGGAGATGGGGGCAGAGGGGGTCTTGTAGTTTGTTCGTGGTGTTGTTACGTGAGCAGTTTTTATTCATCCGTGCTTTTGTTTTTATTATCTGTCAGACTCGGCAGCCTGCGATTTAGAGCCCTCCGCATGAAATCACCCCCCCCTCCCCCCATCATCCATTCCCCATTCGAATTAACCTGGAGCTGACCATGATTGAGACAAATTGGCAAAGACTTAGCGACGTACAGGAAGTCAATTTTATTTACGTGGTTGTATGATCGACATCACCACCCACCCTTTGCCCGCGGTGATATGCGCCGCGGTGATGTACCTGTGTGTGTGTGTACGTCAGGTTGATTTAAGGTGGGGGGGGGAAAGTGATCGGTGTTTGCCAAGGCTCGGGTTTTTTGTAGAAATAAATGGGAGTTTGCCCAACTCTTGTGTCCCCCCCGGTTTGTCCTGTCAAGAGTTGTTGGAGGGGCGGAGCAGTGACGCCCCCCAACAGAAGCGTGGCTGCCCCCCCCCCCCCCCCCCCCCCCCCGCTTGTTGTGGAGGTTCAGTTCACCACAAGGCAAGCCTGGTTAATACTGCGGGTGCGTTAAAAGTGTAACGTGCTCGCTGTGTACATTCGCCACCAATCTTGGCCGTGAGTGGGAATCAAACTTCGGGTCCCCGCTTTCGTAGCTCCCCCATAACCATTAACAAGAGAGTGCCAACCACTCGCACTGCCATTAATTTTCAGAATCAGAAGTTTGTTGAAGATGCTCTTTTTCCAAAGGCACATCCCACCAACAGCGTTACCAACACCAATGCAAGCAGGATCAGCAACCATCGACACCGCAAGCACAAACATTACGCACGGCGCAACTCAAACACCACCATCACCATGCACACAGGTTTTGGGTTTGATCGCGTTAACCCGTTCCGAGACACCTGCAAGGTGTGGGTCACGGTCACCGCCAAATGTCGGAGTGCTTAAGCGGCGCTACTTGTATTTAGAGGCATAGCGCCGCTTTTAAATAAATTCCTCGCCGCAGAGAACCGAAGCGATCTACGATAGCCGGCGCCAAACTTTTCCACAACCTCTCTGCAATGCCTTTGTGGGAGCCTCTGTTCCAAACAAACTTATTTTACACACTTCATGGGGGGGAAGGGTTCAGGATCCGCGGACGTTGTTCCAAGCGAGTAGGCCATGGTGTGCTGGCGACGTCCACATTTTCCAAGTTCTAAATATCCCCCAGACAGGTAGTCTAAAACTAAAGCTTTTGTGAAACTCACCTATTGTGCTTTACCAGGTAAGGCTCACAAACTGTGGAGCTCTTCTCGAAGCAACCTGGCTATCGCAAATGATAGCTCAACGAAGTGGCTTATCGTGGAAATGTATATCCGCCAAAAACTCTAAACGCATGGTATTAAATGTGGAGGGGAATAAGTATAACCCGTAAAAACAAAGTTTTTCCCTCAATCCTTTATATGCGTGGCGGCTAGAGTCCTCTCGTCCTCTGGCTTGAGATGGCTGCCACCTATGGGTCAGATGATTGTCTGCCAGTATTAAGCAATTGGTAATTAAATATTTAATTTGTTTTCCATAAACAGTGTTTGCTTGCTTACGACCGTGCAAATCTTTCGGTCGTTTTTTAACCCACTTCCCGTGATCCAATCGAGTTGACATTTTGCACACAGACTCGTTGTGTGAGACAATGTTCGTGAAAAAATGTTTTCCTAAATTTAACACTGTTTAGGGAAAACAAATTAAATATTTAATTACCAATTGCTTAATACTGGCAGACAATCATCTGACCCATAGGTGGCAGCCATCTCAAGCCAGAGGACGAGAGGACTCTAGCCGCCACGCATATAAAGGATTTATAGTGAAAAACTTAGTTTTTACGGGTTATATTTTTTTAGCTGTACGCCTCTTGGCGTCCTCTGGTCAAACACCAATTGAGACGAGGCTCAAAAGAAAGCTGTCTCTGGTGTGGACCAATCAGTTTCAAGGACAATGCATTTATTTCGATTTAAAGCTTTCGTCACTGCAGGGATTCATCTTCTTGGTTCTTTCGGTAAAGTCACGTAGAAGGGAAATGATAAAATAATAAAACTGAGGACGGCTGCTTGTGTTGTGGTCGAAACGTCGTGATAATTGTTATTTTATTGTTTTTTTTATTTCCCTTCTATGTGACTTTACCGAAAGAACCAAGAAAATGCATATATTAATTATCAAAGTGTGTGTTTTTGTTTGTATTTTGACCACAAAGTATTGTGGTCAATGCACACACGATTCCTTGTAAAAAAGATTTCAGTTTTGTTGCCAGAAAAACGGGGAAAACCCCCTATTCTTATATGTTGGTACTGGCAAAGGAGATCTAATGATGGTGGTGCACGGTTTGTTACGCGAATTTCTCGTCCCTGCAAGTTGCACGCCCAGCGTTGTCTTAAAACCACGGTGAGAATAAGACCCAACAGGAACGGCGTGGTGATGCAAGCGAACGCAAAGAATCAATCTTCGAATCTGTTAGGATCGACGTTGAGAGCGTGATTGGTTGCACCTGAAACCCGACGGTTCCCCCAGTGAAGCTGGCACCGTCTTAACGATTGCAGGTGGAGATCGCGAAAGTGTGCCACTGGACGGGAGGTGATAGATGGGGGGGGGGGGGTCTTGCCTTCACTCACAAGGCAAAATGTGGGGTCCAATTTCTTTTTAAAGGGGCTTAATTTAATTGATCACAGTTGCATTTGTTTTCAGTAATATCTTTAGTCTTTTGCTTCGTATCACATTTCCAATACCGAAGTTATAAACAAAGGGAACGGACTATAAGATCAACTAAACTTTGTATTTTACCGGACAAGGCCCACTGAGTGATGTAGCTATTCGGAAGCGATCTGACTCACGAATGGTAACCCCAACGAAGTGGCGTGGAAATGTTTTGCAGCCAAATACTCGAATCGCGTGATTCTAAATGGGGAGAAAATTCCACGCGACCACAGAGAGAGACACACGGCAAACTCCAAATATACAGCAGCAGGCGTCACGGTCGGGATCAAACCAACGACCTCCTGTACACCAGGCGAGGTAGTTAACATCTCCTAGCCACCGTGATAATGATGAGAGAGAGACACGCAAACTCCAAATATACAGCAGGCGTCAGGGTCTGGATCGAACCCATGACCTGTAGACCAAGCGAGGTAGTTCTTATCTCCTAGCCACCGTGATGATGAGAGAGAGACACGCAAACTCCAAATATACAGCAGCAGGCGTCAGGGTCGGGATCGAACCCACGACCTGATGTACACCAGGCGAGGTAGTTAACATCTTCTAGCCACCATGATGATGATGAGAGAGAGACACGCAAACTCCAAATATACAGCAGCAGGCGTCAGGGTCGAGATCGAACACACGACCTCCTGTATACCAGGCGAGGTAGTTAACATCTTGCCACTTGCTGGGTCTGCGCCGATTGCATTCCAATCTGGAATCCAATGAGCTGGGATGGAAACTAACGGCAATGAATAGGGTTGGGTTGGAATGTTAGTAATCTTGTAAGCTTCTGGTTTGCCATGTGACAAGGCAGAATGCTGTGTCCTCGATTAATTAAGCCACACGTATTATGTACAGGACGCCGCGATGGCGAGATGTTAACTACCTTGTCGGGTCTACAGGAGGTCGTGGGTTCGATCCCGACCCTGATGCCTGCTGCTGTATATTTGGAGTTTGCGTCTCTCTCTCTCTCTCGTCATCATCACGGTGGCTAGGAGATGTTAACTACCTCGCCTGGTGTACAGGAGGTCGTGGGTTCGATCCCGACCCTGACGCCTGCTGCTGTATATTTCGATTTAACACGTAGGCTTACTAATTGGTTGTGTCGGGTGATCGCGGGTTTAAGGGGCCGTCCATAAATGACGTCACGCGATTTGGGACGATTTTGACCCCCCCCCCCCAATCGTCACACGGCGTCACACAAAGTCAGAACCCCCCTCAAATATGACGTCACAAAGCTCTGCCCCCCCCCCCCCAAAATAAAACTTGCTTCAAATCGCTTTAAACTATTGTCAGTGTCGTGCGTATTTAATGTGGCGCTGCACTCTGATGTTGTAGGAGAAAACATTTATTAAAAAGTATATTTAATTCAATGGAACGTGTTGTCTATATTTATTTAAAGTTGCGCATTTTGATGTGACGTCACATTTCTCACCCCCCCCCTCGTCACACATCGTCACAAATGTCTGACCCCGCCCCCCCCCCCTAGGTGCGTGACGTCATTTATGGACGGCCCCTAACAACACATTTATATTTACGCGATGTAACCCAAATAAATACATTATGGATATATGTGGAGTTTGCGGTGTCTCTCTCCCCGTGGTCGCGTGGATTTTTCTCCGGGTCCTCCGGCCCCCCGACCACCACCACAATTAGAATCAACATCTCGCAACTGCTATAAATTGATGAGCCGCCAACTTCGTTGAGGTATCATTTGCGATAGACCAGGTCGCTTCTGAAAAAAAATCTATTATTGCTCAGTGGAGCTTAAGCTGTTAAAATAAAATAAGTATAACCCGTAAAAACAAAGTTTTTCACTATAAATCCTTTAAATGCGTGGCAGCGAACTTAATATA
This sequence comes from Lethenteron reissneri, assembly GCF_015708825.2. NCBI lineage: Eukaryota > Metazoa > Chordata > Hyperoartia > Petromyzontiformes > Petromyzontidae > Lethenteron > Lethenteron reissneri. Next base: position 8,066,772 of record NC_083845.1, read on the forward strand.
AAGGATTTAAAAATATATTCGCCTGTGGAGGACACGGGGATCGATCCCGCGACCTTTGGCATGGGAAGCGAGGGCGCTACCAACTGCGCTACTCCGCCACGGCCTGTGGAGGGGTTACGCTCTGGGCTCTTACACTGTGACGTTCAGCCAAAGCCATGAATGCGTTCTATTTGAATATATGTAAAATAAAAAAGTTTGCCTAAAAAGTGTAACATTTTGGGAATTTTTTTTCACGAACATTAATTGTCTGGCACAACGAGTCTGTGTGGAAAATGTCAGCTCGATTGGATCACGGGATGTGGGTTAAAAAACGACCGAAAAATGTGCACGGTCGTAAGCAAGCAAGCAAGCACGCAAGCACGCACGCAAGCACGCAAGCAAGCACGCAAGCAAGCAAGCGAACTTAATACAAAGGATTTAAAAACACATTCCTGCGGAGGGAGCTGGTAGGAACGTTGGGTTGCTCGGTCAATGGCCAGTGTCAACGGCGGCGTGGTGTATTCCGCAAATATGCCCGACTCTGAGGGCGGGCACAAGCCGGCGTGAGTAGGTTAAACGTTGAGTTTTATAAGGGCACCACGGGGTGACCAGCCCCTCCCCACCCAGCCCCCCCCACCCAGCCCCTCCCTGCACGACGGACGGACGGACACAATAATCCCCTGTGGGCTGGTGTAACCAGAAGGTTCCTACCAGTCTAAACACCCCTATTATGGATGATAAGCCGGCGTGTTAAACTCAATAATCGACTTACTTTGTTTTCATCAAACACCTACGTATTTATTAACAAACATTTTTTTTTATAACCATCCAGAACCAACGGGATTGCGAGGCTGCAATTGAAAGGCTAAGAACCCCACTGTAATAAAATAATCAAAATAAAACATAATAAAATAATTCTCACGACGTTTCGGCCACAATGCAAGCAGCCGTCCTCAGGTGAAGACCAGGTCTGTCGGGGAGACAGCGTCTGAATGAAACACCACCAAGCTTGGTCTTCACCTGAGGACGGCTGCTTGCGTTGTGGCCGAAACGTCGTGAGAATTATTTTATTATGTTTTATTTTTATTATTTTATTACTTCCCTTCTACGTGACTTTACCGAAAGAACCAAGAAGATGAATCCCTGCAGTCACGAAAGCCTTAAATCGAAATTTAAACCCCACTGTTTTAAATCGTTTTAGACTCAATCTAGATTTGAAGTTTTGGCCTCGTCCACCGATGACCCAACGACTTTAAACAAATTCTAGATTTGAAGCTTTCGTGACTGCAAGGATTCATATTCTTAGGTTTTTTTCGGTAAAGTCACGTAGGTAAAAAATTAAAATTAATAAAAGTAAAATAAAATTAAAATCACGACGTTTTGGAGGCAACACAAGCTTCCATCTTCAGGTGGAACCGTCACAGCACGATAGCTGTATCACTTGGTATCACTTGATACAGCTACTTGATACAGCTACTTACTTGATACAGCTATCGTGCTGTGTATCACTTGATACAGCTATCGTGCTGTGACGGTTCCACCTGAAGACGGAAGCTTGTGTTGCCTCCGAAACGTCGTGATTTTTATTATATTTTTATTTTACTTTTATTAATTTTAATTTTTTACCTACCTGACTTTACCGAAAACACCTAAGAATACTTTAAACAAAAACAAAACCACGGCCCCCTCGCGTGACGTCACGCGGCTTCCACTTCCTGCTTCTCCTCCAACCCACGTGTTTGACCCATGGCGTCCGCGGCAGTAGCAGCAGCAGCAGCAGCGTCGTTCGCGGCGCGGGGAGCCGCTCTGTCGACGGCTCTCCTCGGCCGAGCGCCGTCGCCTCGTCTCCTCCTCCTCCTGCCCCCGCTCCTCACGCCGCCCTGCCGGGGTCTGGCGCTAAGAGCGACGCTCGGTGGAGGGTGGAACAGCGGCGGCGATGGTGGCCGCGGGCATGGAGGATGGGGGGGCAGCCGCGGCTCGGGATGGCTGCTGGGCGCCGCGGGCTCGGCGCTGACGCTGCTCGGAGCGGGCGCCGCGTGGAGGCTGCAGATCGCCGCTAAGGCCGAGCCGGTACGGGAGGGGGGTGGGCGCGGGGGGTGGTGACCCAGCCCTGACCTCTAATCCTGACCTCAAGCCTCAGCTGTCTGTTCGGGGTCTGTGAGGCCGACCCAAACACAGGGTCTGTGATCCTGACCCCAACACGACACCAGCAATCCTGACCCCAACACGGAGTCTGTGATCCTGACCCCAACACGGGTCTGTGATGTGACCCCAACACGGGGTCTGTGACCCTGACCCCGACACGGGTCTGTGACCCTGACCCCCACACGGGGTCTGTGACCCTGACCCCAACACGGGGTCTGTGACCCTGACCCCAACACGGGGTCTGTGACCCTGACCCCCACTACTGGGTCAAACCCATGCCACGACTATAAAGTTGGGTCCAGCCCTAAGCCGTTGACCAACACCGGAAGGGAAAACCTCTTAGCCAGACGTGCGTAGTCTGTGAACTGGTTGGACATGGCCTCTAACCCTAATTGGTAAAGATGGGGTGGAACTGCATATGGAGGAGACCCTTAAGCTTGACCCTAAACCCGGGGTCAAACCCTTAACATTCACTCGGCGTTAAACCAAGGCACTGATCTCGGGGCCTGGACTTTTAAGACTGAGTCGAACCTTACTTTTGGACCCTATTCAAGGTTCATACTCTAACCCTGACATACTCAAACCCTGCCTCTGGATCAGTGTGTGTGAGGTCCGTGTGAGGAGCGGTGGTGCAGCAGTTAGCGCGGTTGCGCTACGAGCCCGGTGGCCCGAGATTGATTCCCACTCGCGGCCAACACCGGTGACGATTATCTGAAAGGGTCTGGGGCCTCCCCTAGGTAGACTCGGCCTAAAACGAGTACCTGGTGCGGTGTGTCAACATTGCCTCTCGGCATGGTGCTGGCCACCGGCCCCATGTGTCGTGGCGGCCTTCATAGGTGCCACTCGCTAAAAAACACTTGCCCCAACAGTCTGTTAAGGCTATACGGGGGGTCTTTGTATATATAGATGTGTGTACGTGTGTGTTTGTAGGTGTGTAGCAAGTTGGCACAGTAGGGGGTACATCTGCCAGTCGTCTCGGCCAACCCATGGCACCTGGGTCTGTCCCATGACCTTCCAACGGGCCTTCAACACTTTACGTGGCCTCAAAGTGCACCTGGCCTGGCACAGGCGCTGTGGTGACGTCACTGCCACTTAGTGGCGAATGTCGGATGTATTGGAGTGTGGTGCTGGCCACCCGCCCTGCGTCATGCAGGCCTTCATCGCAGAGGTCGCAACCGGCTACCCGATACCCGTAACCTACCCGATACCCGGCTACCCGTACCCAGCCGGGTACGGGTACCCGTTTGCGACCCTGGTGCGGCCGGGTACGGGTACGGGTAGACCGTGAGTCACTGGTGAGCAACTGTTTGTCACTCATTTCCCAACGTCTTGTCTCTTCTCACAATTCAAGTTTCTAGAATCAACCCACCCGCGCCTGCAACATGGCTTCATCCCAGAGGTCGCGATCAGGTACCCGATACCCATACCCGGCCGGGTACGGGGGTAGGGTACGGGTACGGTCGGGTATGGGTACCCGTTTACGACCCTGGTGCGGCCGGGTATGGGTAAGGAATCAAAACCCGTTTGCGACCTCTGCTTCATCGGTGCCCCAACAGTCGTGTCACGGGGAGGGATCTTCGTCTTTTTTTCGTCTCGCAGGAGGAGAGCGAGGCTGCGCCGAGGCTGACCCTGTACCAGTACCAGACGTGCCCGTTCTGCAGCAAGGTGCGCGCCTTCCTGGACTACCACGGCCTGCCCTACCGCCTGGTGGAGGTGAACCCGGTGATGCGTCGAGAGATCGCCTTCTCGTCATACCGCAAGGTACCCATCGTCATCGTCGCCAACGAAGCCGCTGGCTCCGACAGCCCTGTGGTGAGTCTCGTGCACACTGACAAAGGCAACCCCCCCCACCCCACCCCCTAACGTATAGCCTCAACAGACTGTTGGGGCAAGTGCTGTTGGCGAGTATCAGTAACCATCAAGGCCGCCACGGCACACGAAGGGGGTGGTAGGTCAGCACTACGCCCAGCCGCCTTTGTCTCCCGAGTGGCGGGGCACTGCGGTGGCTAGGAGATGTTGACTACCTCGCCTGGTGTGCAGGAGGTCGTGGGTTCGATCCCAACCCTGACGTTGCCTGCTGTATATTTGAAGTTTGTGTGTCTCTCTTATCATCATCACGGTGGCTAGGAGATGTTAACTACCTCGCCTGGTGTGCAGGAGATCGTGGGTTCGATCCCGACCCTGACGTTGCCTGCTGTATATTTGGAGTTTGCGGTGTCTCTCTCATCATCATCACGGTGGCTAGGAGATGTTAACTACCTCGCCTGGTATGCAGGAGGTCATGGGTTTGATCCCGACCCTGACACCTGCTGTATATTTTGAGTTTGTGTGTCTCTCTCTCCCCGTGGTCGTGTGGATTTTTATCCGGGTCCTCTGGTTTTTCCCTCCACATTCAGAATCAACATCGTACGTTTAGAGTATTTAGCTGCTATGCATTTTCACGCGATGATGTTGATAAGCCGCTTCGTTGAGCTATCATTTGCGATGGCCAGGTTGCTCCTGTGACTCATGCAGCCAGCTATGGCTGCAGGGTTTGGTGGTACATGTTGTTTATGTCGTTTATTGTGAAATTTCGGTCACAGTTCCTATGATCACTGCTGTTACATTGCTTTTGGCTTTATTTTAGTGATTTCGAAAAGTTTTTTGGTTTGGCCATGTTTGTTTGTTGTAGTACAGAGTTAGAATGATGGCCTTAATCTAAGTTGTTCTTGTGGTTGTTGTTGTTGTTTGACTTGCATCCCACTGGGATTTTTGCACACAGCGTTGGTGTACGGTGCTTTTTTTCTGGAAGACTTTGCAGTTTTTTCCTGGATTTTTCTGTTTGCGCGTAGTCACATAGTCACTTTAAGATGTTTTCTTGTTCATGTTTTTGTTTGTTGCGGTTGCACCCGATTCAAGAGCCGAATGGCTCACAGGGCTATACCTAATAAATGAAAATGAAAACTGTGTTGGGACGTGCACCATCTGTGTTGGACCAGCTTTGTTGGGAAGTGCACCGGCTGTTTTGGTTTCTGCACCAGCTGTGTTGTACGTGCACCAGCTGTGTTGGACGTACACCGGCTGTGTTGGTTCCTGCACCAGCTGTGTTGGTTCCTGCACCAGCTGTGTTGGACGTGCACCAGCTGTGTTGCACCAGCTGTGTTGTACGTGCACCAGCTGTGTTGGTTCCTGCACCAGCTGTGTTGGACGTGCACCAGCTGTGTTGTACGTGCACCGGCTGTGTTGGTTCCTGCATCGGCTGTGTTGTACGTGCGCCAGCTGTGTTGGACGTGCACCGGCTGTGTTGGCAGGCAGCTGCTGTGCGAGTGAGCGATGGGCCTGTGATGAAATTGCTGGGTGATTCTCCCCACAGCAACTCAACGACTCCTCGTACATCATCAGCATCCTCAAGACCCTCCTAATCTCCAAGTGAGCAACCAACCCCAAGTCGCACGACACAACGACGTTCGCCCCAACTATTAAACCCCAACCTCTAACACTAACCGTAGCCATAATCCAAGCCCCAGCACTAACCATTACCCCATTCTTTAACATTGATGATAGATAATTCATATGGCCATTGAAGAGCAACCACCTCAATCGCTAACTCTTTCCTGTATCACTGATCCTTAACACAAACAGCAACTCATTACACCAAGTATAGTAGTAGGTTTTTACCCTTTCAACTGGTACAAAAACTGACACCTTTATACAAGGGATCATGTTTGCAATAACCGCAACACAAGCAGTCAAAATGCAAACAAAAAGAAACAACTCTGATAATGATAATGATATGCACTGTTCTTGAAGTTAATTGGTCCACACCCGAGACAGCTTTTCTTAGAGCCTAGTCTCCATTGGTGTTGGACCAGATGATGCCAAACGGCATACAACTCAAAAACAGCGCACTATCAGAGTATTGAGAGATCGGGGTAAGCATTTACACTATGAGACCTCCTTTACCAGTAATCATAACACCAACCCAGAACACTAACAATAACGCGAACACACCAAAGCTAACCGTAATGCTCACAACAACACAAACAGAATGCTAAACCACCACCACCACGAACCATTACACTAAGCTGTAATGTTAAACCCCAACACTAACTCACAGCACTAAAACCAAGGCTTGCCACTAACCGTCAACACTAGCATCAGCTCTTAACACTAACCCAAGCAACATCAACTAAAAACACTAAACCTCAACCATAATACCAACCACGAAGCCTTGACACTAACTGCTAAGCCCAAGCACTAGCACCAGCTCTTAACAATAGCCCTTCGCCCCAGTCCTAAGCCCTAGGTCTTAGGCCCAAGGCCCTAGCCTTTAGGCCCTAGGCCGCAGCCTCCAGCGCTTAGGCCTAAGGTCCTAAGTCCTAGCTGCTTCTAGCCCCTAAATCCTAGGACCTAGGCCTTAGGCCCCAGCCCAAGTCCCTGTGTCCTAGGCCCCAACCTCTTAACTCCTAAGCCCTAGCCCTAGGCTCCATCCCCTATGTCCTCGGCCTTAGGCCCCGATCCCTAGGCCCTAGGGCTTAACGGCCATTGGGCCCTAGGCCCTAGGCCTTTTGTTGTAGCTGTAATCTGTGCCCGTTGGTTGCGCCGGCAGGGGCAGCAGCCGGGGCCTGGAGGAGGTGCTGACACTGTACCCGGAGGTGCGTCACGAGGACGAGCGGGGCAAGGAGGTGGTGGAGCACGGCAACAAGTACTGGGTGATGCTGCCTGAGGGGGTGGATGTCACGCACTTCTACGCCAGCGAGAAGGCCCGCCAGTGAGACTCCACCGCCGAGCGACTCGCTAGCTGACTCGCTCGCTCGCTCGCTCACACACAGTGCGCTTCGCAAACCAGCGGGTCGGTCACCCCCCTGTCGCTCTTCTACTATCGCTGCTGCTGCTACCAGAATGGTTACCATTGCCCGTGAAATTCCTCCACGCGTGTTGACGCCTCGGCAATGCCAGGAACTGATTGCTTCATTCCATCTTACACAGTGCTCAGCCACCGTCTCTGCAGGTCAGAGCAACGCACCCACTCCACTCGCCCAACGAACCACGGCCAACGCCAGTGACGATTATATCTGACCCGGTGCTGGGCCTCTCCTAGGTCGACCCAGCCTGAAAATTAGTACCCGGCCTTGTGTGTAAACATCAGTATCGGGGAGACAAAGGCGGCCGGGCTTGGTGCTGGCTCACCAACCCTCGTCATAGGTGTGCGCCATTCCGGCCACTCGCCACAACGACAGCGCACTTGGCTTGAAGGCTACACGGGTGACCTTTGTGTCTATTTTGCCCGACCCCACCACTTCCCCACCGTGCGCGCGAGGAGCAGGGAGGAGACGAAGTGGCGGCGCTGGGCGGACGACCACCTCGTCCACCTCATCTCGCCCAACGTGTACCGCTCGCCGGGCGAGGCGCTGGCGTCGTTCGACTACATTGTGCGCGTGGGGAAGTTCGGCTCCGTGGAGGGCGCCTTCGCCAAGTACTTCGGCGCCGCCGCGATGTTCCTCGTCAGCAAGCGGCTCAAGCGCAAGTGAGTGGGCCCCCCCCCCCCGCACGCAGACGACCAACATCTCAGATTGGCGCGATTGCTCAATGCACAGACGTACATACTGCCCATAGTCTCAACACTGCCCATTGACTAACACTGCCCATAGTCTCAACACTGCCCATTGACTAACACTGCCCATAGTCTCAACACTGCCCATTGACTAACACTGCCCATAGACTCCACGTTGCCCATAGACTCAACACTGCCCATAGTCTCAACACTGCCCATAGACTCAACACTGCCCATAGACTAACACTGCCCATAGACTCCACGTTGCCCATAGACTCAACACTGCCCATAGATTCAACTCTGCCCGTAGTCTCAACACTCCTCGTAGTCTCAACACTGCCCATAGACTCAACACTGCCCATAGACTCAACACTGCCCATAGACTCAACACTACCAATAGACTCAACACTGCCCATAGATTCAACACTGCCCATAGACTCAACACTCCTCGTAGTCTCAACACTACCCATAGACTCAACACTACCCATAGACTCAACACTGCCCATAGACTCAACACTGTCCATAGATTCAACACTGCCCATAGTCTCAACACTGCCCATAGACTCAACACTACCCATAGACTCAACACTGTCCATAGATTCAACACTACCCATAGACTCAACACTGCCCGTAGACTCAACACTGCCCATAGTCTCAACACTGCCCATAGACTCAACACTGCCCGTAGACTCAACACTACCCATAGACTCAACACTACCCATAGACTCAACACTATCCCATAGACTCAACACTACCCATAGACTCAACACTATCCCATAGACTCAACACTATCCCATAGACTCAACACTGCCCATAGACTCAACACTGCCCATAGACTCAACACTGCTCATAGACTCAACACTGCCCATAGTCTCAACACTGCCCATAGACTCAACACTGCCCATAGACTTAACACTGCCCATAGACTTAACACTGCCCATAATCTCAACACTGCCCATAGTCTCAACACTCCTCGTAGTCTCAACACTGCCCATAGACTCAACACTGCCCATAGACTCAACACTGCCCATAGACTCAACACTACCAATAGACTCAACACTGCCCATAGATTCAACACTGCCCATAGACTCAACACTCCTCGTAGTCTCAACACTACCCATAGACTCAACACTACCCATAGACTCAACACTGCCCATAGACTCAACACTGTCCATAGATTCAACACTGCCCATAGTCTCAACACTGCCCATAGACTCAACACTACCCATAGACTCAACACTGTCCATAGATTCAACACTACCCATAGACTCAACACTGCCCGTAGACTCAACACTGCCCATAGTCTCAACACTGCCCATAGACTCAACACTGCCCGTAGACTCAACACTACCCATAGACTCAACACTACCCATAGACTCAACACTATCCCATAGACTCAACACTACCCATAGACTCAACACTATACCATAGACTCAACACTATCCCATAGACTCAACACTGCCCATAGACTCAACACTGCCCATAGACTCAACACTGCTCATAGACTCAACACTGCCCATAGTCTCAACACTGCCCATAGACTCAACACTGCCCATAGACTTAACACTGCCCATAGACTTAACACTGCCCATAATCTCAACACTGCCCATAGTCTCAACACTGCTCATAGACTCAACACTGCCCATAGTCTCAACACTGCTCATAGACTCAACACTGCCCATAGTCTCAACACTGCCCATAGTCTCAACACTGCCCATAGACTTAACACTGCCCATAGACTTAACACTGCCCATAGACTAAACACTGCCCATAGACTCAACACTGCCCATAGACTCAACACTACCCATAGACTCAACACTGCCCATAGACTCAACACTGCCCACAGATTCAACACTGCCCGTAGACTCAACACTGCACCTCCGATTAGCACGGTTGGCTACGTACGGTGCGAAAGAAGTTCATCATACATACGTACATAGGACATCACTTTATCGCATCACATTTTCTCTCATCACATTCTCTCTCATCACTTTATCTCTCATCACTTTATCTCTCATCACTTCATCTCTCATCACTGTATCTCTCTCCTGATGCAAGCCTGTAGAGTTCCAGACGCGATTCGCGGATAGCCAAAACCGGAGCCTGCTAAGCGCAGGGTTCGCAGCTCACATCGTAAATACGATGGCTACTCGTGCGTTTGGTTCGCTACCCGCACTCGCAAGAGGGAGCGAGACCTTAAATCACGGAAGGAGGGAGTTGGAAAAGGCCGGGGAAGTGGGAGGAGGAGTGGTTGAAGCCGAGGAACACATCAACACCACGCGGAGAGAGCGCGCGGGTCGGGGTGTCAAACCCAGGGGCTTCACGCTGTGAGGCTGTGAGGGTAACCTCTGCTCCACCGGAACTGCCGGCGCCACCCCTACCCCCTCCCCCTCCACCCCCCGCTCCCACCGCTCCCACCCCACCGTGCGTTACAGGCACCACATGCAGGACGACGTGCGCCAGGACTTGTACCAGGCCGCCAACGAGTGGGTGCGCGCCCTGGGGAAGGAGCGCCCCTTCATGGGTGGACAGAGCCCCAACCTCGCCGACCTGGTCAGCGACACCCCCCCCCCTTCCCCAAGCCTGCGCCTCGCACCCTCGTCACATGCTGAGCCTCGGTCTAAAACCCAACTTCAACAACACCTTCCTGGTTCTTTCGGTAAAGTCACGTAGAAGGGAAATAATAAAATAAAAATTATATGATTTTATTATATTATTTTATTATGTTTTATTTTTATTATTTCCCTTCTACGTGCCTTTACCGAAAGAACCAAGAAGATGAAACCCTGCAGTCACGAAAGCTTTAAATCGAAATTCAACAACACCGTCATAAACCTGGCCTGGCCCTCACGCCCCATCCTACTCCGAGCCTCGCTCAAAAACCCAACTTCAACAAAACCGTCATGAACCCGGCATGTACCTCATCCTAAACCCAACATGAACTCAATCCTCAACCTCAGCTTTAAACCTAATCCTGAACCAAGCCGAAGCCCCAACCGAAAGCAATCATAAACCCACCCTAAACAGCAGCGTACACCCTTCCTGACACATCCTAAACATCTCCTAAACCCATCCTAGACCTACACTAAACTTATCTTGTGCATCTCCCCCATTTATGCCTCTGCATCTCCATGTGTCTCATGTATCCCCGTATGTCCCCGTGCGTCCCCGTCCATCCCTGTACTTCCCCGTGCGTCCCCGTCCATCCCCGTGCGCCGCCCCCGCTCCAGGCCGTGTTCGGCGTTCTGCGCGTCATGGAGGGCCTGCAGGCGTTTGACGACGTCATGGCCAACACGAAGCTGGGGCCGTGGTACGAGCGCACGCAGCAGGCCATCGGGCAGCAGCGGGGACGCGCGTGACGCACGTGACGTGCGGCGCCCCACGCCGCTGCCACCGCAGCCGCCGCCGCCGCTTCTCCTGCTGCGTTTCCACGGCCGTCTGCAATCCAAGAGCCGCTCGCCTCCATGGCCTCGATCCCGAGGGCGCGCGAGAGAGCTCGTTTACCCTTTCCCATTCCGGTGACGTATGCGTACGTCACAGGAACGGTACCGGAAGAAAGCTAAAATAAAATAACTTTATAGGTATCGAGGCTCCCGCAAGGCCACGCCGGGAAGAGGCGTGTGGCACATTTTGGCGCCAGCTGTTGTAGAGTGCGGCGGTCGTGTCGCTACGGTTCTCTGCGGCGGTGAGTGCGACGGCGCTACGCCTAAATTTCGATTTAAAGCTTTCGTGACTGCGTCTGAATGACACGCTGTCTTTCCGACAGCCCTGTTCTTCACCTGAAGACGGCTGCTTGCGTTGTGGCAGAAACATCGTGAGAATTGTATTTTATTATGTTTTAATTTTATTATTTCCCTTCTACGTGACTTTACCGAAAGAACCAAGACGGCGCTACGCCTCTCTAAATAAAATTAACGCCGAACCACTCGTGCGTTCCAAGATTCTCAGGTGAACGGGAAAAGGGTTCGGATAAAAGCCGCCGCTGCGAGGGCGGCCGGAGTGTCGCGTGACGATGTTCTATAGCTCTGTGACGAGATCAGCCAAGGAATTGTGGTTCATTTGCAGCAAACACTTTGTGTGTAACTAGCGCGACCTTATAATGACACCGCTGTATTTGTTCGGCAACCGGAAGCCAATGCGGCTTGGCGAGCACCGGACGGACACGGTCGGCCCTTTCTCTCAACCCCGTGTGGGCAGCAGGAAGGGCTGCCCATCGCTCAACTACCACCCACGTTTGCACCAACATTTTTAGACTTGCCTAAACATTTTGAAGGGGTCGTGGCGTGCACTCCACCAGTCAAACGCTAATGCTTCAAGGCAGCCCACGGAGGTTGCGTGAAGCCCCGGCACGCGTGCGGCGGTAGTGACGGCTTTCCGTGCATGCCGGCTGTGTTGTTACCGGGTGTGCCTGGGGGGCAGCCCCTGTCGTTGTCACTTGTAGAAGCGGCCTGCAGACTCGTTCGCTAAATAAAATGATACGGAGACTTTACCGACCGATTACGAGTGTTCGTTTGTGACCATGATGAGGAGGAGGAGGGGAGGTAAGGTACGTCCGCCAGGTGCGATGGGAGAACGTTGGGAGGGAAGAGGGTGAATGTTGAGTGAGAGGTTGGGTAAGTTTGTCGGTGTATGTATGTTCAACTTCTTCCCCACCATACGTAGACAACCATGCTAATCGGAGGCGCGGGGGGAAGGACAATAAACTAAAGACAAGCGAGTGGTACTGGTAGAAACCTGGTTACACCAGCCCACAGGGGATTATTGTGTCTGTCCGTCCATCGTGCAGGGAGGGGCTGGCTGGGGAGGGAGGGGCTGGGTGGGAAGGGTGGGGCTGGGTGGGGAGGGGCTGGGTGGGGATGGGAGAAACTGGGTGGGGATGGGAGAAACTGGGTAGGGAGGGGCTGGGTGGGGGGTGGGGCTGGGTGGGGAGGGGCTGGGTGGGGAAGGGCTGGTCACCCCGTGGTGTTCTTATAAAACTCAACGTTTAACCTACTCACGCCGGCTTGTGCCCGCCCTCACAGTCGGCCATATTTGCGGAATACACCACGCCGCCGTTGACCCTGCAGGCCATTGACCGAGCAACCCGACGTTCCTACCAGCTCCCTCCGCAGGAATGTGTTTAAATGCGTGAGCGGATGAGCGAATGAGGGATTTTATTATGATTTCTGCAGTTGACACAACGCTCTTGACACGGCAATTGATCACGGAACGGATTAAACGCAAAACATCGTTACGATAATTAATCAATCGTAACGTTGTCGCGTTCAAATCTAATTGGCCACATGAACCCCGGGGTTCCGAATAAACTGAAGTCAAAATCGCAATGAATTAGTGCATTTTTGTCGACTCCGTCCCACCGCGGATTGGCAAAGGGCTGTAAATATAAAAGTTTAGGCTTTCATTGACCCCAAATCAGAATCCTATGAGCTGTGAAGCCCTTTTGACACGCGTTCAGCCATCAACAAACTCATTACAAATACGACCACAAACAACTGCACTTGATACTGTGGTGCCACGCACGTGATGATGTTCATATCTATCTCCACTTAATATCGTATAGAAAGTGTTATGTTTAATGTGGAGAGTGCGGATCTACGAAGGGCACATTGTCTGCTTATCGATAATTTAATGTTAATGTGACATTGCTGCTGATCTGTGGTGTTGTCTTGCTGTGGTCTGGGACTGTTGTTTTTGTTGTGTGTGTGTTGTAATAGGTTTTTACCCTTTCAACTGGTACAAAAACTGACACCTTTATACAAGGGATCATGTTTGCAATAACCACAACACAAGCAGTCAAAATGCAAACAAAAAGAAACAACTCTGATAATCTTATCAGAGTTGATAATCTTATCAGAGTTGATAATCTGATAATCTTATCAGAGTTGTTTATTTTTGTTTGCATTTTGACTGCTTGTGTTGTGGTTATTGCAAACATGATCCTTGTATAAAGGTGTCAGTTTTTGTACCAGTTGAAAGGGTAAAACCCTATTACTATATTTTGTCACTGGTAAAGGTCTCATAGTGTGTGTGTGTGTTGTTTGTTGTTTATAACTCGCCCTGACCCCAGGAATCCATACTCTTTGGTTCTTTCGGTAAAGTCACATAGTTAGAAATTAAATAAAACAAAACAGCCTACTTCAGCAATTATTTCTTGCTGTGGTTGTCACACCCGATGAAGATTGCTTGTGTTGCAATCGAAACGTCGTGATTTGTTTTATTTTATTTCTAACTACGTGACTTTACCGAAAGAACCAAAGAGTATGACATTGTTACGAGTATCGACACACGCGTTGAGCTTTATTTTTGCGCCTTTTGGCGTCATCTGGTCGAACACCATATGAGACTAGGCTCTAAAGAAAGCTGTCTCTGGTGTGGACCAATCAGTTTCAAAGACAATGCATAAATTATCAGAGTCGTGTTTTTGTTTGCATTCGACTGCAAGTATTGTGGTTAATGTAAGCATGATTCCTTGCAAAAGGTGTCAGTTTTGTTGCCAGAAAAAAGGGGAAAACCCCTATTAGTACTTAGTTTTTTTGTCATGAGGTAAATTCATTTTCTGAGGGGAGCTGCGGGTCAAATTGTTTTTAAATCCTTTATATTAAGTTCGCGTGCTTGCTTGCTTGCTTACTTAGGACCGTGCAAATCTTTCGCTCGTTTTTTAACCCACTTCCCGTGATCCAATCGAGCTGACATTTTCCACACAGACTCGTTGTGCGTGACAATTAATTTTCGTGAAATTTCTTTTCCAAAATTTTACACTGTTTAGGGAAAACTAATTAAATTTTTAATTACCAATTGCTTAATACTGGCAGACAATCATCTGACCCATAGGTGGCAGCCATCTCAAGCCAGAGGACGAGAGAACTCGAGCCGCCACGCATATAAAGGATTTAGAGTGAAAAACTTTGTTTTTACGGGTTTACTTGTTTAAATGCCGCTGTAAGTTCCCGCCAAGAGGCCGCGCGGCTGTCCCTATGGCAACGCGCGTCTGTTACCGTAGCAACGCGCGTCTCCCCCCCCACCTCTTCCACCGTCTCCACGGCAACGTTGTCAGTTGGGCGGGCGCGCGGGGGGAGGGGCTCGACTCCAGCTGATCGCAACGGGGCGCGGCCGCCGGGAATATTCAACCAATCAGCGGCCGAGCTCGAGCCAACGTCGAGTTTGAATTGACCAATGGGAGCGGCGCAAGGAGGGCCCGGCCGTGCCGATGTTTTGGAGGCCGCGAGACGGCGGCGGCGTTGGCGCAGCGGGCGGACGGCGCGCGCGTGACCCATCATCATCACCGCCGCCACCAGGGTCGGTTAAATACGGTACCAGTTTGTCGCGGTCGGTGATATTGTTTTGGCTGTTGCGTGGGATGTACCGCACGTGGAAGTTGCAACGGCCGCGTTGTGGATTGTAATTGTTCGAAGCGCCAGCAATGTCTCGCTTCCGCTACTGCTGATGGAAGAGCGGCGGGGTTAACACGTTCTGAGGTGTTTGTTGTGGTGTGGTAATCATCGTCGTCGTCTTCTTCATCAACATCATCACGGTCTCGTCAGCACCACCACCACTATCATTAGTATCGGCCTCATCAAAAGCAATCGTTAATTCAGTTGCTGAAACGGGCTTCCAGCTTGCGATGCGAAACGTCGAACATCATTTTGAAATCGTGTCAGGTTGCTATCATAATTTCTGCCACGTTCTAGGGTGTTTGTTGTGGTGTGGTAATCATCGTCGTCTTCATCAACATCATCGCGGTCTCGTCAGCACCACTATCATTAGTATCGTCCTCATCAAAAACAATCATTAATTCAGTTGCTGAAAAGGGCTTCCAGCTTACGAAGCGAAACGTCGAACATCATTTCAAAATCGTGTTAAGTTGCTATCATCATTGCTGCATCATCGGCAGCAGCACAATCTGTCGTCATAACCATCGATGGATACAAATCGATGCAGTGAACTCCTTTGTTGTTACTGTACAGGATGGTCCAGATGTCTTGTGATTTCACAATATTAACCGACCCCATTAACGTGTTCCCCTTTTTTCAATAAACTTTTAAATATATTTTTTTATTTAAAGCTTTCGTGACTGCAGGGATTCATATTCTTGTTTCTTTCGGTAAAGTCACGTAGAAGGGAAATAATAAAATATTAAAAATATAAAACAATAAAAATTCTCACGACGTTTCGATTGCAACACAAGCAATCATCATCGGGTGTGAAATCCACAGCAAGAAAATTTGAAAAAATAAATATACAAAGTTTTTTGAGGAATCAATTGGGTTATGTGGAGGATGTGTGTGTGTGTGTATATATTCTGTAAAGTCACGTAGGTAAAAAATGAAATTAAAATTAATAAAAAATAAAAAAATCACGACGTTTCGGAGGCAACACAAGCTTCCGTCTTCAGGTGAAACTGTGTGTGTGGGGGGGGGGGGGTCACAAGACATCTAGACCACTACAGTGCCGTGGTTATTCAGATAGATAGAAGCTGGCTTAGCGTTGCTGGGGGGGATATGTTATTTTTATTGCAGCTTGAAGGTGGCTAGAGACGCGTTGCCATGGGGGTCACCCCCAGTCTGTGAAGTGATTATCATGGGAAACCTTCTGTTTTTTCCAGTATCCAAAGGGCGATGAAAAATAAGAATAGGTTACATTTTTATTTAAAGATTTCGTGATTGCAGGGATTCATATTCTTGGTTCTTTCGGTAAAGTCACGTAGAAGGGAAATAATAAAATAATACAAATATTAAACAATAAAATTTCTCACGACTTTTTTCAAATTGTCTTGTGGATTTCACAGCTGATGACGATTGCTTGTGTTGCAGTCGAAACGTCGTGAGAATTTGTATTGTTTTATATTTTTATTATTTTATTATTTCCCTTCTACGTGACTTTACCGAAAGAACCAACACCGGCACACGAGGGGGTGGGTGACCAGCACAACGCCCGGCCGCCTTTGTCTCCCCAGTGCTGATGTTGTTTACACACCGCACCAGGTACTCATTTGAGGCTGAGTCGACTTAGGGGAGGCCCATGACCGGTTCAGATAATCGTCACCGGTGTTAGTTGTGAGCGGTTAGCGCATCGCGCATCGCGCTAACCACTGCACCACCGCTCCCCGCAGTAACAGCAGCATCACGCTCATTTGCTCATTCGCTCACTCACCACACGGTAGGACTGTGACGGATAATCACGGCTAAGGGAGTCCTTCATCCAGCAGTGGATTGGCCATGTTTAACACATAGGCATTCACGGCCAACATTATCCATATTTGGGTTAGATTGCGTACGTATAAATGTGTCGTGAAACCCACTACCACCCGACATGGCCGGTTTCACGACACATTTATATCTACGCGACCTAACCCACAATAAAAAAAACCTCACGGATGGACCACGGTTTGATGTTCATGATGGTGACCGACCGCTTGCCTGTGGGCGTGCGTGCGTGTGGCACCTACGCCTGGGTCTGATCAAAGGGGCGACGAAATCTGCACTTGACGTCTTTGAGGTCGTGGTCATCGCGTTGTTGTCGTTCTAACGGCAGCAGTGCGCTGGGGTAGTGTGAAGGCACGGTGATGTTTGCGGTCAGTCGGTTGCGGTGGCAATTTGTGTTGTTGTCGGAAGTGCGTGGAGGCTCCCTCCCGGTGATGGTGTTGTGTTGGTGGTTGCCGTTGGTGGTTTGCAATGTACACAGGCTCCCCGTGATGATGGTGATGTTGTTGGTGTTGGTTGTTGCTGTTGGTGGTGGTTTGCAGTGTGACAGGACCATAAAGATTCGCATGGGCTCCCCGTGATGGTGATGATGATGGTGGTAATGATGGTGATGATTATGTTGTTGTTGTGTTTGCTGTTGTTGGTTGTTGTCGGCAGTGCGGCAGGACCATGAAGATGCGCACGGGATCCCCGGGATGGTGAAGATGGTGATGCTGATGTTATGTTGGTTGTTGTTGTTGGTTGTTGTCGGCAGTGCGCCGGCAACATGAAGATGCGCACGGGCTCCCGGGGATGGTGAAGATGGTGATGATGTTGTTGGTGTTGGTTGTTGTTGTTGGTTGTTGTCAGCAGTGCGGCAGGACCATGAAGATGCGCACGGGCTCCCCGTGATGATGACGATGATGGTAATGATGGTAATGATGGTGTTGATTATGTTGTTGTGTTGGCTGTTGTTGGTTGTTGTCGGCAGTGCGGCGGCAACATGAAGATGCGGACGGGCTCCCCGGGATGGTGAAGATGGCGATGATGATGATGTTGGTTGTTGTCGTTGTTGGTTGTTGTCAGCAGTGCGGCAGGGCCATGAAGATGCGCACGGGATCCCCGGGATGGTGAAGATGGTGATGATGTTGATGTTGGTTGTTGTTGGTTGTTGTCAGCAGTGCAGCAGGACCATGAAGATGCACACGGGCTCCCCGGGATGGTGAAGATGGCGATGATGATGATGATGATGTTGGTTGTTGTTGGTTGTTGTCAGCAGTGCGGCAGGACCATGAAGATGCGCACGGGCTCCCCGCCGGTGCACGTGCACGTGGACGAAGACACGCCGGTGCACGTGCACCTCAAGAAGACGCGCAAGCCCCGCGTGGGAGCCGGCTCCGCGGAGGTGAGGGGCATGCGGCGGCTCCCGCGTAGGGGCACGCGCATCAACAGTGTTGAGTCTATGGGCAGTATGTATGTGTGTACGTTGAACTTCTTTCGCACCGTACGTAGCCAACCGTGCTCATCGGAGGTGCAGTTTATTGTCACGCCGTTTTTTTCTGCGTGTAATGTGTCGTGCTGTTGTGTTGTTGTTACGGGCTCACGTGTTGTGGTGGTGGTGGTGTTGTTGTTGTTATCGAGTTACTGTATCGTTTGTTGTTGTTGCGCGGTTGCTGCTCGATTGCAGGGACGAACCGTGGGGGGCGAGCGGGCGAGCGCACGGTCGACGCCGCGAGGACGGAGCCGCGGGCCGTGGATCCCACCCGGAAAAACCTCTGTGCGGGACAAGACTTACGCCTGGGAGGTGAGTCTCCCACACCTCCGATTAGCACGGTTGGCTACGTACTGTGCGAAAGAAGTTCAACGTACATACTCGCTGCCCATCGACTAAACCTACCCATAGACTCAACACTGCACATAGACTCAACACTACCCATAGACTCAACACTGCCCATAGACTCAACACTGCCCCAGAGACTCAACACTACCCATAGACTCAACACTGCCCATAGACTCAACACTGCCCATAGACTCAACACTGCACATAGACTCAACACTGCACATAGACTCAACACTACCCATAGACTCAACACTGCACATAGACTCAACACTGCACATAGACTCAACACTACCCATAGACTCAACACTGCACATAGACTCAACACTGCCCATAGACTCAACACTGCCCATAGACTCAACACTACCCATAGACTCAACACTGCCCATAGACTCACACTGCTCATAGACTCAACACTGCCCATAGACTCAACACTACCCATAGACTCAACACTGCCCATAGACTCAACACTGCCCATAGACTCAACACTACCCATAGACTCATTACTACCCATAAATTCAACACTGCCCATAGACTCAACACTTCCCATTGACTCACCACTGCCAATAGACTCAACACTGCACATAGACTCAACACTGCCCATAGACTCAACAATACCCATAGACGCAACACTGCCCATAGACTCTACACTTCCCATTGACTCAACACTGCCCATAGACTCAACACTACCCATAGACTCAACACTACCCATAGACTCAACAATACCCATAGACTCAACACTACCCATAGACTCAACAATACCCATAGACTCAACACTGCCCATAGACTCAACACTACCCATAGACTCAACACTGCCCATAGACTCAACACTACCCATAGACTCAACACTACCCATAGACTCAACAATACCCATAGACTCAACAATACCCATAGACTCAACACTACCCATAGACTCAACACTGCCCATAGACTCAACACTGCCCATAGACTCAACACTACCCATAGACTCAACACTGCCCATAGACTCACACTGCTCATAGACTCAACACTGCACATAGACTCAACACTGCCCATAGACTCAACACTGCCCATAGACTCAACACTACCCATAGACTCAACACTGCACATAGACTCAACACTGCCCATAGACTCAACACTGCACATAGACTCAACACTACCCATAGACTCAACACTGCCCATAGACTCAACACTGCCCATAGACTCAACACTACCCATAGACTCATTACTACCCATAAATTCAACACTGCCCATAGACTCAACACTTCCCATTGACTCACCACTGCCAATAGACTCAACACTGCACATAGACTCAACACTGCCCATAGACTCAACAATACCCATAGACGCAACACTGCCCATAGACTCTACACTTCCCATTGACTCAACACTACCCATAGACTCAACACTGCCCATAGACTCAACACTGCCCATCGACTCAACACTTCCCATCGACTCAACACTTCCCATAGACTCAACACTTCCCAAAGACTCAACAATACCCATAGACTCAACACTGCACCTCCGATGAGCACGGTTGGCTACATACGATGCAAAAGAAGTTCAACGTACATACGTATGTACATGTTTTTAATCAACGTGCGATTTGAGTATTTGGCTGCTATATAATAAGCCACTTCTTTGAGCTACCATTTGTGGCCAGGTCACTTCCGAAAAAGAGCTATGCAGCTCAGTTGGCCTTGCCTGGTAAAATAAAAATTAGTTTGGTTTAGTTTGGAACGCGGTTGACGCGGTGAAATGAGACATGCAAACTCCAAATATACATCAGGCGTCAGGGTCGGGATCGAACCCACGACCTCCTATATACCAGGCGAGGTAGTTAACATTTCACCACGGGGCGAGATGTTGACTAAACACCAGCTCGACCGCCATCGCCACACACGGTGAGCGAATGTGGGGGGGGGGGTGGAGTTTGGATCCTCTGTCCCTCGGCGCTTCGCCTCAGGGCCCCACGCACCGTCTGGAGATCTCTCCCCTGCGGGGCGCCGACGCGGGCGGCATGCGGCCCGGCCTGCACGTGAGCGACCTCACCACCACGGACGTTGCGGACGCTGCCCAGAGGGAGGAGGAGGAGGAGGGGGAGGAGGGGGATGGGGAGGCCGCGACGGCGTTTGAGAAGACGGTGGACGGACTGCTGGCGCAGGTCAGCTCCCTGCAGGCCCAGGTGACCGGCGCAACGGAGGCCCCGGCCACAGCACTGGTTAGGTCACGACGCTGAGTCCAGTCCATGCCACACCACTGGTTAGGCCACGACGCTGAGTCCAGTCCATGCCACAGCACCGGCTGGGTCACGTCGCTGAGTCGATGCCACATCACTGGCTGGGCCACGACGCTGAGTCGATGCCACATCACTCGGTCCCGTAACCATTCTGTGTGTGCTTCCGCTGTGCCCAATCTCTGTTCCCACGCCCCGTGTGCTCTCCATGCTCCATGTATCTCCACCTGTGTCTAAAAGACAAATGTGCAAAGTTGTACCAATTTTAGTCGCCCTGAAGGGACGATGGAATAAGTAGACACACAACCGTGGGTTTAACCGTCTCCGCGCTCCGTGCGTCTCCACCCCCCCCCCCCGTCTCTCCGTTCTCGTGTCCCCCTCTGTCTCCGCGTCCCTCCGTGCGCCAGGTGGACCAGGAGCGGCGGGACCGCGCTCGAGAGCGGGCGGTGAGCGAGGGGGCCGCGTGGCGCCAGCGCCGCCGCGCCGGGGGGGCGGCCATGCCCTCCTCCCCGGGGGACGTCGACCTCTCGCCCCACCAGAGCGAGGGGCTGAGACGACGCAGCCTCGAGATGCACGCCGGGCCCGACGGGGACTCGGCACGGTGCGCAGGGGAACCGGTGGGGAGGCCCTAAGGGGGTAGGGTGGAGGGCGGGGATATGTGGGGGGGGAGGGAGGGGTGGGCACTTATGGGGCACCATGGTGGCGAGATGTTGACTCCCTCGCCTGGTGTACATGAGGTCGTGGGTTTGATCCCGACCCTGACGACGCCTCCTGTATATTTGGAGTTGGCGTGTTGTTTTCTCTTCCCGTGGTCGCGTGGATTCTTCTCTGGGTCCTCCGGTTTTTGCCTCCACATTTAGAAACACGAGTTTCAAGTATGTGGCTGCTATAAATTTCCACATGATGATAATCAAATTCGTTGAGCTATCGTTTCTGACCAGGTCATCCACCGTCTTCTCTGAAAAAGAGCTGTTATAGCTCGATGCGCCTTACCTGGTAACATTTAAATAGTTTATATTCAGTTTGCTTGTGGACTACTAAGAAAACCAACTTATTTGCCCACTCACTCATCCACTCATTTGCTCTCAGTCCCACAAACCATACTCTATCCTGGCCGCTCGAGCACCACAGTGCTGAGTCTATGGGTAGTGTTGAGTCTATGGGCAGTGTTGAGTCTATGGGTAGTGTTGAGTCTATGGGCAGTGTTGAGTCAATGGGCAGTGTTGAGTCTATGGGCAGTGTTGAGTCTATGGGTAGTGTTGAGTCTATGGGCAGTGTTGAGTCTATGGGTAGTGTTGAGTCTATGGGCAGTGTTGAGTCTATGGGTAGTGTAGAGTCTATAGGTAGTGTTGAGTCTATGTGCAGTCTTGAGTCTATGTGCAGTGTTGAGTCTATGTGCAGTGTTAGTCTATGGGTAGTGTTGAGTCTATGGGCAGTGTTGAGTCTATGGGCAGTGTTGAGTCTTTGGGCAGTGTTGAGTCTACGGGCAGTGTTGAGTCTATGGGTAGTGTTGAGTCTATGGGCAGTGTTGAGTCTACGGGCAGTGTTGAATCTACGGGCAGTGTTGAGTCTACGGGCAGTGTTGAGTCTACGGGCAGTGTTGAGTCTACATGCAGTGTTGAGTCTACGGGCAGTGTTGAGTCTACATGCAGTGTTGAGTCTACGGGCAGTGTTGAGTCTATCGGTAGTGTTGAGTCGATGGGAAGTGTTAAGTCTATGGGCAGTGTTGAGTCTACGGGCAGTGTTGAGTCTACGTGCAGTGTTAAGTCTATGGGCAGTGTTGAGTCTACGGGAAGTATGTGTGCAAGTTGATCTTCTCTCTCACCGTTACGTAGCCAACTGCGCGGGGGAAGGACGACAAAGTGAACACAATGAGCAGTTGTGAAGGTTATTGGAGATTCGGTGCGAGTGGCGTTGACGTTTGCGTCCTCGATGTCGGCGCGCAGGCTGCCTGCAGGCGGCGCCGATGGCCGCGACCGCCTGCTGGGCCAGCTGCTGGAGGCCGAGGCCGTGGGGGCGTCGGCGGCCAAGCAGGTGGCGGCCCTCCGGGACTTTGTGTCGCGCATGAGACACGTAAGCAGCGCAGCGTCGCGTCGCCGCCGCGACATCACCGCCGCCGTGTCACCGCCGTGTGGCTTTTGCGCGTTTTTGCTGAGCACCGCCTTCTCCTGGCAGAGCCACGGGTACGGCTCCTCGACGCCCACCCACGGGCAGAAGGGAGTTTCGCAACAACAACAACAACACCATCGTCATCTGTGTGCGGCGATCCACCAACCCCCCCCCCCCTCGCCTTCACGGTGCCGGATCACAGGCCACGCCACGTCCATATACCACACCGTGTCGTCGTCGCGTTACTGCCGGGCGGTGGTGGTGGCGGTGGGTGCAGTGGTGGTGGTGGTGGCTACGCTGCTCCTGTACGTGGCCTGTGGTCCGGCGCTGTGGAGGCAGCAGCAAGGGCTTGGTGGATCGCAGCACAGATTGGGTCGCGTGAAACTCCCTTCCCGTGGG
Source organism: Lethenteron reissneri (assembly GCF_015708825.2). Taxonomy (NCBI): domain Eukaryota; kingdom Metazoa; phylum Chordata; class Hyperoartia; order Petromyzontiformes; family Petromyzontidae; genus Lethenteron; species Lethenteron reissneri. The sequence continues at coordinate 8,090,168 of NC_083845.1, forward strand.
CGGGCGTCGAGGAGGAGCTCTACCCTGACCGGCGCGTTTGTTGAGGCTGCAGGAGAAGGCTTTGAGCTGCTCGGACGTCAGCCGCATCACGCGCCACAAGGAGCTGCTCATGGAGAAGCTGGAGGAGTTTGAGGTCGCCAACAGAGCGCTGCGCAGGCTGCTTCGCAACGAGCACGCCAGCGGGGTGAGAGACTCGCGCCGCACACTCACACGGGGTGAGATGCGAGGTGGTGAGGCGCCGGGGGGCAGGGGTGAGACGTGGGGAGTGAGATGCGGGGTGGGACGCGCATGGGGTGAGACGGGCGGTGAGACACGGGGTGAGACGTGGGGTGAGACACGGGGTGAGACGGGCGAGGAGACACGGGGTGAGACACGCACGGGGTGAGACGTGGGGGTGACACGTGGGGGTGAGACGTGGGGGTGAGACGTTGGGGTGAGACGTGGGGGTGAAAAGTGGGGTGATACGTGGGGGTGACACGTGGGGATGACACGTGGGGATGACACGTGGGGGTGAGACGCGGGGATAGAAGGGGAGCGGCGGCGCAGCGGTAAGTTCCATTACGGCTCACGGCCCCAACACGAGTGGCGATTATCGGAACCGATCCTGGGCCCTCCCCTAAGTCGAGTCGGCCTACAGACGAGTAGCCGCTGCGGCCTGTACTGAACGTCAGCACTGGGGAGACAAAGGCGGCCTTGGTGGTGCTGCCCACCCACCGTCACGGGTGCTACTCGCTCGCAGCACTTGCCCCCACCAGTCTGCGTGAGGCTACAGGGTGGGGGGGGGGGGGGTGATCCTTCGTCTGTTTTGCAGCTGGACGTGACGCAGGTGATGGAGCAGCGCGACGTTCTGCTGCGGAAACTCACCCTGGCCGAGGGCGACAACGCGGTGAGCAACGCACCGGGCGCACGTGAACAAGCGTGTCAAGACACGTGTACGTCCTGTGCGTGTCAAGACACGTGGACATCCTGTGTGTGTGTCTATGTGTCTGTCTGGGGGGAGCGGTGGTGTAGCGATTAGCGCTACGCTGCGCTACAAACCTAGCGACCCGAGTTCGATTCCCGCTCACGGCCAACATCGGTGACGATTATCTGAACCGGTCCTGGGCCTTCCCTAGGTCGGCTCAGCCTCAAATGAGTACCTGGTGTGGTGCGTCAAAACATCGCACTGGGGAAACAAAGGCGGCTGGGCTTAGTGCTGGCCACCCACCGCCTTGTGTGCCGTTCTGGCCTTCATAGCTGCTCGCTAACAGCTCTTGCCCCAACAGTCTGTCCGGGCTATACGGGGGATCTTTGTCTTTGTTTACGTCCTTGTGTCTGTCTGTCAATTAGTCTGTGTCTGCCTGTCTGTCCATCCGTCCACGTGTTTGTCTGCTTGTCCTCGTGTTTTTCAATCCGGCTCTGTATCTGTGTCCATCCGTTAATCCCTCCGCCCGTCCGCCGGTGTCTGTCCGCGTGTCTGCATCTCAGCGCCTCGCCACGCGGCTGCAGGAGCTGGAGAAGGAGCTGAGCCAAGCAGCTGTACAGCTGCAGTTGGAGAAGGTGTGTGTGGGCCCTCTGTATGAGTCTATGGGTCTCTGAGTTTACGGGTCTCTCTGAGAGTCTATGGGTCTTTGTATGAGTCTACAGGTCTCTGTATGAGTCTACAGGTCTCTGTGAGAGCCTACGGGTCTTTGTGCGAGCCTATGGGTCTCTGTGAGTTTACGGGTCTCTGTGTGAGTCTTTGGGTCTTTGTATGAGTCTACAGGTTTCTGTGCGAGCCTATGGGTCTCTGTGAGTTTACGGGTCTTTCTGAGAGTTTATGGGTCTTTGTATTAGTCTACAGGTCTCTGTGCGAGCCTATGGGTCTCTGTGAGTTTATGGGTCTCTCTGAGAGTCTATGGGTCTTTGTATGAGTCTGCGGGTCTTTGTGCGAGCCTATGGGTCTCTGTGAGTTTACGGGTCTCTGTGTGAGTTTTTGGGTCTTTGTATGAGTCTACAGGTCTCTGTGAGAGTCTACGGGTCTCTGTGCGAGTCTACGGGCCTCTGTGTAAGTCATTGATGACTGGGCTTAGACCATCAATTCGACTAATAATGATCACACCCGTAGCTCGTAGCGACTTGCCGGCGAGATTAAACGGAGATTAAATGGAGGCCGTCTGTCACCCAACGCCGCTCCCCACACAGCGAGTGACCGGGTGCCTAATCTGGGTCTTTGCCGGGCTCTGGTTTAATGAGACGCGGTGCGCTCGGTCACCGCCTGCCAGGGAAATGTTTCTTCGTCCTCGGGGACCTCGTCCTCTGCCTTGCGTTCTTAATGACGCCGCGGTGGCTATGGGCAGTGTTGAGTCTATGGGCAGTGTTGAGTCTATGGGCAGTGTTGAGTCTATGGGCAGTGTTGAGTCTATGGGCAGTGTTGAGTCAATGGGTAGTGTTGAGTCTATGGGCAGTGTTGAGTCAATGGGTAGTGTTGAGTCTATGGGCAGTGTTGAGTCAATGGGTAGTGTTGAGTCTATGGCAGTGTTGAGTGTATGGGTAGTGTTGAGTCTATGGGCAGTGTTGAGTCTATGGGCAGTGTTGAGTCTATGGGCAGTGTTGAGTCTATGGATAGTGTTGAGTCTGTGGGTAGTGTTGAGTCTGTGGGTAGTGTTGAGTCTATGGGCAGTGTTGAGTCAATGGGTAGTGTTGAGTCTATGGCAGTGTTGAGTGTATGGGTAGTGTTGAGTCTATGGGCAGTGTTGAGTCTATGGGCAGTGTTGAGTCTATGGATAGTGTTGAGTCTGTGGGTAGTGTTGAGTCTGTGGGTAGTGTTGAGGGTATGGGTAGTGTTGAGTCTATGGGCAGTGTTGAGTCTGTGGGTAGTGTTGAGTCTGTGGGTAGTGTTGAGTCTATGGGTAGTGTTGAGTCTATGGGTAGTGTTGAGTCTATGGGCAGTGTTGAGTCTATGTGTAGTGTTGAGTGTATAGGTAGTGTTGAGTCTATGGGCAGTGTTGAGTCTATGGGCAGTGTTGAGTTAATGGGCAGTGTTGAGTGTATGGGGAGTGTTGAGTCTATGGGCAGTGTTGAGTCTATGGGCAGTGTTGAGTCTATGGGCAGTGTTGAGTCTATGGGTAGTGTTGAGTCTATGGGCAGTGTTGAGTCTGTGGGCAGTGTTGAGTCTGTGGGCAGTGTTGAGTCTATGGGCAGTGTTGAGTCTATGGGCAGTGTTGAGTCTGTGGGCAGTGTTGAGTCTGTGGGCAGTGTTGAGTCTATGGGCAGTGTTGAGTCTATGGGCAGTGTTGAGTCTGTGGGCAGTGTTGAGTCTATGGGCAGTGTTGAGTCTATGGGCAGTGTTGAGTCTATGGGCAGTGTTGAGTCTATGGGCAGTGTTAGTCTATGGGCAGTGTTGAGTCTATGGGCAGTGTTTAGTCTATGGGCGGTGTTGAGTCTATGGTGCAGTGTTGAGTCTATGGGTAGTGTTGAGTCTATGGGCAGTGTTGAGTCTATGGGCAGTGTTTAGTCTATGGGCAGTGTTGAGTCTATGGGCAGTGTTGAGTCTATGGGCAGTGTTGAGTCTATGGGTAGTGTTGAGTCTATGGGCAGCGTTAGTCTATGGGCAGTCTGGATGTATGCAGAAATTATCTCGCGCCGTACGTAGCCACCCGTGCTAATCGTGTTGTTGTTGTTGCCAGGACTCGGCTCGCTCGGCCACCGACGCATCTAAGGGCCTGGAGGTGACGCGCGCTCACCTCCAGGGACAGCTGCGCAGCAAGGAGGCCGACAACAACCGGGCCGCCACACACATACGGGTGTGCGCGGGTGTGTGTGTGTGCGCGGGTGTGCGTGTGCGCGGGTGTGCGTGTGCGCGGGTGTGTGCGGGTGTGCGCGGTTGTGCGTGTACACGTGCGTGCGTTCTCATGTTAACGTCACCACTGGGGAGGCAAAGGCGGCCGGGCGTGGTGCTGGCCGCCCACCCCCTCGTGCGCCGTGCCGGCCATCGTAGGCGCTGCTCGGTAACAGCACTCGTCCCAAACGGCATGTTAAGGCTACACGAGGAGAGCGGGAGGCTACACGGGGGACCTTTGCCTTTGCTCGGCGCAGGGGCTGGAGCGAGCGCTGGAGCAGCAGCGGCTGGAGGCGGAGGCGCTGGCCGAGGAGGTGGCTCGGGCTCGCGAGCGAGGGGAGACTGACAAGGAGGCGCTGAAGAAGGCGACGCGGGCGCTGAAGACACGGGCGCAGCGCGGGGAGGACGCAGCGCAGCAGCTGCACGCGGAGCTCCTGGACAAGGCAACGAGAGAGAGACAGACAGAGAGACAGACAGAGAGAGAGAGACACACAGAGAGAGAGACACACAGAGAGAGACAGACAGACAGAGAGAGAGACAGACAGACAGAGAGAGAGACAGACAGAGAGAGAGACACACAGAGAGAGAGCGACACAGAGAGAGCGACACAGAGAGAGCGACACAGAGAGAGAGACACACAGAGAGAGAGCGACACAGAGAGAGCGACACAGAGAGAGCGACACAGACAGAGCAACAGAGAGAGACACACAGAGAGACACACACAGAGACACACACAGAGACACACGCACAGAGATACACAGACAGACACACACACACAGAGACACACACAGAGGGACTCCGAGAGACTCGGAGATACAAACAGACTCGCACACAGTGCAGCAGCTACCAGAGATGGCTCACAGAAAGAGAGAGAAATGGAGACACACACAGGGACAGAATCCCACAGAAGGACGGAAAGACACAAGGAGCGACAGACTCGCACGTACACAGGCTCGCGCAGACAGAACCGCATATGCAGTGACGCTCACACAGCCTCCTTCAACGTCAGCACCGGGGGAGGCAAAGGTGGCCGGGCGTGATGCTGGCCACCCACCCCCTCAAAGGTGCGCCGTGCCGGCCTTCGTAGGTGCCGCTCGCCAACGGCACTCGCCGCGGCAGTCCGGAAGAAAAGCTGAAATAAAATAAATGTGTCGATACCGAGGCTCCCACAAGGCCATGCGGGAGGGCGTGCGGCACAGTTTGGCTGCCAGCTACCGCAGAGTGGCGGCGGTCGTGTCCCCGTGGTTCTCCGTGGCGAGTAACGACGTCGTTTAAAAACAGCGGCGCTGCTACTTCTCACCGAACAAAATGAACGCCGAGATTGGGCGGTGTAACGGGACCCAACCTGCGACCTGCGGTTGTCCCGGAACACGGCAAAGGGTTAAAGGCTACGCACGGTGTGTGTGTGTGTGCCTGCGTGCGTGTGTGTGTGTGTGCCTGCGTGCGTGTGTGTGTGTGCGTGTGTGTGTGTGCGTGTGTGTGTGTGCGTGTGTGTGTGTGCGTGTGTGTGTGCGTGTGTGTGTGTGCGGTGTTTTCGAGCAGGAGGCGCAGCTGGCGGACACGCTGGCGTCTGCCGAGGCGTGGCGGTCGCGCAACGGGAAGCTCTCCAAGGAGAAGTCGCAGCTGGAGATGGAGGTGGCGACGCTCGGCGAGTGAGTGCCTGGGTCCACTCCCCGCTCTCTCTCTCTCTATAGACACAACAACAACAACAGCAGGCGGCACGACCACGTAAACCCACACAGTCGTACACAACAACAACAACAAACGAAACGACCACGTAAACCCACACAGTCGTACACAACAACAACAACAACAGGCGGCACGACCCAGTCAACCCACTCAGTCGTACACAACAACAACAGGCGGCACGACCGTGTAAACCCGCACCGTCGTACACAACAACAACAGGCGGCACGACCGTGTAAACCCACAGAGTCGTACACAACAACAACAGCAGGTAGCACGACCACGTAAACCCGCACCGTCGTACACAAACCGTGGAAGAGCTTAGTGGGGCTGGCGGGCCCCTCGGGGCCGGCGGCACGGTGCCAACCAATGGCGGCGAGGGGCACGTGCGGGCAGGGTTTACACCCGCAGGTGATGGCCCCCCGCCGCCGCCGCCGTGTAAGACGAACCCAGAGGGCGTCGCGCTGCCCAGCTGCCGCTGTTTGTTCAGCGTCCGGTGGCGGCGCACGCAGCCCGGGGGGGGGGGGTTCGGGGGGTGTTGGGCTGTCGCCGTGCCCCCCCCCCCCACCACCGTCACCCAGCCCGCATCGCCACTTCCACTGCCGCCGCGGTTTCTTTGTGGCCCCCCGCCCGGTGTTTGCCGTTGCAATCACGGAGGCCGGCGTCGTCCCGGCTGTCGTCATCCCACCCGCACGGCTCGGGTGTCGGCCGCGTTGCGAGGAAATGGACGGGGCGGCCCGCACGGGGATGACGTGGGGGAGGGGGGGGATGAAGGGGGAGATGAGGGCGAGGGGGGGACGAAGGGAGGGGGGAGAATGAGGGAGGGGGGGACGAGGAGGGGGAGAGGTGGCCCGCATGGAGATAGGGGGGTGCCTCAAACGAGTACCTGGTGCGGTGTGTAAACATTGCCACTGGGGAGACAAAGGCGGCCGGGCGTGGTGCTGGCCGCCCACCCCATCGTGTGTCGTGGCGGCCCTCATAGGTGCTCGCTAACAGCACTTGCCCCTACAGTCTGTTGCAGGCTACACAGGGGATCTTTGTCTTCGTTGTGACCTGCAAGCGTGGTGGTCTACACACCGCGTGAGAGGAGCCCCCAACATTTGGTGGAGGAGGACTGAATGAACGAGCGAAGTTCGCGGGAACGGTCACCATGGCAGCAGCAGCAACGATAGAAGAGTGCAGAGGAGGCGTCGTGGTTCAATGCCATTAAACTGAATGAGCAATGCTGGTGTGTGTCTGCGTGTGTCTGCGTGTGTCTGTGCGCGTGTCTGCACGTGTCTGCGTGCGTCTGCGTGCGTCTGTGCACGTGTCTGTGTGCGTCTGCGTGCGTCTGCGCGTGTCTGCGTGTGTCTGTGCACGTGTCTGCGAGTGTCTATGCGCGTCTGCACGTGTCTGCGCGTGTCTGTGCATGTCTGCACGCTGCAGACGAGTGCTGGACGCGGAGCGGCAGGCCCGGGCGGCCGAGGAGCGAGCGCGGGCCGAGCGGGAGGCGAGCGCCGAGCGGCTCCACCGAGCCAACGGCGACGTGGCCGGCGCACGGCTCCACGGGGAGCGCCTCAAGGTCACCCACCACACACGGCCGGCCAGGGATGGGGTGGGGGGGATCGAGGGTCAGAGGTTCGGCTGAGACGGGGGTTATAGAAGTAGGGAATAAAAAAATTGGCGAGTGTCGTGTGAATGCGAACGAAGCGGTACAAGCGAGACGGACCGCGGGGAAGGGGCGATCGAATCGCGAAGTGAGAATGCGGTGACTTGTGGTTCGCGCAATGCGCTACGAACCTGGCGACCCCGGTTCGTTTCCTGCCCGGAGGATGTCATGGGTCGTGACCGGTAACTGAAGCGGTCCTGGGGCCCCCCACCCTCTCCTCCACCATCAACGCGCTGCCCTTGAGGAGCCGGGTTACCCATCATGTGGGTGTGAAACCCGGACTTGAACCCAGGGTCTCGGCAGATGCCTGTCAGCCTCTCTGATCTCTGAACAATCTGGTGGTCTCATCTCACCTTGTCTCGCCATGCATCCCCGCGCTTCATGTCACCACGTCTCACCACGTCTCTCTGCGTGTCCCCGCGTGTCCCCGCATCTCCCCGCGTCTCACTGTGTGTCCCCGTGTCTCCTGCATGTCCCCCTGCGTCTCACCGCGTGTCCCCGTGCATCCCCCGCGTCTCACCACGTCTCACTACGTGTCCCCGTGTCTCGCCGCGTGTCCCCGCATCTCCCCGCGTCTCCCCGCGTGTCTCCTGCGTGTTCCCCCGCTTGTCCCACCGCTTGTCCCCCCGCGTGTCACCACAGGCGAGCCTCTCGGCTGTGGAGGAGAAACTCCACTTTGCCGAATCGGAGGTGCAGCAGCTGACGGCCACCATGAAGCAGTATGAGGGCCTGGTGGACGGATATAAGACCCAGGTGAGGGAGTTTCCCGTGCCAACACGCTGAACCCAACGCGTTGAGCCGGTGAGCGAGCATGGCTCCCTCCTTGGAATTTCGAACCATGTGGTGATGGTAGCGGTGGGGCTGGCGGTGGTGAGGATGATTGAATATTTTGATGTTGGTGGTGGTTGTTATCCGGACTGCTCTATTCGCCGGCATCTGTCATCGATGGCAATGCAATTCTTCCGTCGCGTGTCCGGAACAAATTCCGACAGCCGTCGTCCGGCATCTTGCCGTGCACTTATCGTAGTTTTGTTATTTACGGGAGCTTCGGGACGCTGCCGAGTGGTGGCGCGAGCGGAAGTCTGGACATGCAGTACTCTACTATGTACGTTGAACTTCTTTCGCACTGTACGTAGCCAGCCACGCTAATCGGCAGTGCGGGGGAAGGACAACAAACTCAACACAAAAAGCAGCCCGGTGTGTAGCTCCAGTGGTTTCTTAATATCGAAATGAAGAGCTTTCCAGACGGCCACAGAATCGCATCTGGAAGCACGCGATGCAATGTGTGAGTCCATGGGTCTCTGTGTGGTGAGTTTATAAGTCTCTATGTATTTTGAACGTCTTTCGCACCATATGTAGCCCACCATGATTTAAAAGTGCATAGCTCCAGTGGCTTCCTGATATCGGAAGGAAGAGCGTTCCAGACGGCCGCGGAAGCACATCTGAAAGTGCGACGAAGCCGCGACCGTCTTTGTTCGACGGCCGGCCAAAAGCCGCCACCACTGCGAGGACGGCCAGAGTTTGAGATGGGCGAGCTCCCGCGGTTCCATTTGTGGCAAAGCGCCTTGCGTGTGACGCGCACACCACGCCGTGCGGACTCCCCCCGCCCCCCACCTCGTTGTCGGCCCCCAGGTGACGAAGACTCGCGTGGAGGCCGACGAGTTCAAGGTGAAGCTGGACTTGGCGGAGAAGGAGAACCGGAGGCTTCGCGACGAGAGCGGCCGGGAGGCCGAGCAGGTGACCACGCAGAGCGAGGGCCGCTATGAAATGTTTGGGTTTTTTTGGCTATCACAAATGATGACTCGGCGAAGTGGCTTCAATTTCTAGCAGCAGACAAATACTCTGAACGCGTGACATCAATTCTAAATGTGGAGAGAAAAACCGGAGGAGTAAAATCCACACGACCACGGGGAGAGAGAGAGAGACACGCAAACTCCAAATACACAGCAGGTGTCAGGATCAAACCCACGACCTCCTGTACACCAGGCGAGGTAGTTAACATCTGCTAGCCACCGTGATGATGATGAGAGAGAGAGAGAGAGACACGCAATCTCCAAATATACAGCAGCAGGCGTCAGGGTTGGGATCGAACCCACGACCTCCTGTACACCAGGCGAGGTAGTTAACATTTTCTAGCCACCGTGGCACCCTTCATCTCATCTCGGTCCCCCGTCGACCTCCGTCATCACCGATGGCCACCCCTCTCTCCATGCGTGCGTGCCGCGTGTACGGATCTCGTCTCCGTGGCCACGAGAAGATGTGGTGCTCCCCCGAACCGCGGCTAGTCCCAGCTGTAGCCGCTGTATCTCTGTGTGTATCTACGTGTGTGTGTGTATCTCTGTGTGTATCTACGTGTGTGTGTGTATCTCTGTGTGTATCTACGTGTGTGTGTGTCTCTGTGTGTATCTACGTGTGTGTGTGTATCTCTGTGTGTATCTACGTGTGTGTGTATCTCTGTGTGTATCTACGTGTGTGTGTATCTCTGTGTGTAGTGTATGTGTGTGTGTATCTCTGTGTGTAGTGTATGTGTGTGTGTATCTCTGTGTGTATCTACGTGTGTGTGTATCTCTGTGTGTAGTGTATGTGTGTGTGTATCTCTGTGTGTATCTACGTGTGTGTGTGTATCTCTGTGTGTATCTACGTGTGTGTGTATCTCTGTGTGTATCTACGTGTGTGTGTATCTCTGTGTGTAGTGTATGTGTGTGTGTATCTCTGTGTGTATCTACGTGTATGTGTATCTCTGTGTGTATCTACGTGTGTGTGTATCTTTGTGTGTATCTACGTGTGTGTGTATCTCTGTGTGTATCTACGTGTGTGTGTATCTCTGTGTGTATCTACGTGTGTGTGTGTATCTCTGTGTGTATCTACGTGTGTGTGTGTATCTCTGTATGTAATCTGTGTGCGCGTGTCTAAGTGTAATGTCTGTGCGTGTGCGTCTCAGTGTGATGTGTGTCTAAGTGTAATGTGTGTGTGTCTAAGTGTAATGTGTGTGTGTATCTGTGTGTGTGTGTCTCTGTGTGTATCTACGTGTGTGTATCTACGTGTGTGTGTATCTCTGTGTGTATCTACGTGTGTGTGTGTATCTCTGTGTGTATCTACGTGTGTGTGTATCTCTGTGTGTATCTACGTGTGTGTGTATCTCTGTGTGTATCTACGTGGTGTGTATCTTTGTGTGTATCTACGTGTGTGTGTATCTCTGTGTGTATCTACGTGTGTGTGTATCTCTGTGTGTATCTACGTGTGTGTGTATCTCTGTGTGTATCTACGTGTGTGTGTATCTCTGTGTGTATCTACGTGTGTGTGTATCTCTGTGTGTATCTACGTGTGTGTGTATCTCTGTGTGTATCTACGTGTGTGTGTATCTTTGTGTGTATCTACGTGTGTGTGTATCTCTGTGTGTATCTACGTGTGTGTGTATCTCTGTGTGTATCTACGTGTGTGTGTGTATCTCTGTGTGTATCTACGTGTGTGTGTGTATCTCTGTGTGTATCTACGTGTGTGTGTGTATCTCTGTATGTAATCTGTGTGCGCGTGTCTAAGTGTAATGTCTGTGCGTGTGCGTCTCAGTGTGATGTGTGTCTAAGTGTAATGTGTGTGTGTCTAAGTGTAATGTGTGTGTGTATCTGTGTGTGTGTATCTCTGTGTGTATCTACGTGTGTGTGTATCTCTGTGTGTATCTACGTGTGTGTGTATCTTTGTGTGTATCTACGTGTGTGTGTATCTCTGTGTGTATCTACGTGTGTGTGTATCTGTGTGTGTATCTCTGTGTGTATCTACGTGTGTGTGTGTATCTGTGTGTGTGTATCTCTGTGGGGAGCGGTAGTGCAGCGGTTAGCGAGCTGCGCTATGAACCTGGCGACCTGGCTTCGATTCCCGCTCACGGCTAACACCAGTGACGATTATCTGAACTGGTTCTGGGCCTCCCCTAGGTCGACTCAGCCTTAAATGAGTACCTGGTGCGGTGTGTAAACATCGCCACTGGGGAGACAAAGGCGGTCGGGCGTGGTGCTGGCCACCCACCCCCTCGTGTACCGTTCCGGCCTTCATAGGTGCTCGCTAACAGCACTTGCCCCTACAGTCTGTTAAGGCTATACGGGGGATCTTTGATCTTTGTGTATCTCTGTGTGTATCTACGTGTGTGTGTATCTCTGTGTGTATCTACGTGTGTGTGTATCTCTGTGTGTAGTGTATGTGTGTGTATCTACGTGTGTGTGTATCTCTGTGTGTAGTGTATCTCTGTGTGTATCTGTGTGTGTGTATCTCTGTGTGTAGTGTATGTGTGTGTATCTACGTGTGTGTGTATCTCTGTGTGTAGTGTATCTCTGTGTGTATCTACGTGTGTGTGTATCTCTATGTGTAGTGTATGTATGTGTGTATCTCTGTATGTAATCTGTGTGCGCGTGTCTAAGTGTAATGTCTGTGCGTGTGCGTCTCAGTGTGATGTGTGTCTAAGTGTAATGTGTGTGTGTCTAAGTGTAATGCGTGTCTAAGTGTAATGTGTGTGTGTCTAAGTGTAATGCGTGTCTAAGTGTAATGTCTGTGCGTGTGCGTCTCAGTGTGATGTGTGTCTAAGTGTAATGTCTGTGCGTGTGCGTCTCGGTGTGATGTGTGTCTAAGTGTAATGTGTGTGTGTCTAAGTGTAATATGTGTCTGTGTGATGTCTGTGTGTGTGCGTCTCAGTGTGATGTGTGTCTAAGTGTGATGTCTGTGTGTGTGCGTCTCAGTGTGATGTGTCTAAGTGTAATGTCTGTGCGTGTGCGTCTCAGTGTGATGTGTGTCTAAGTGTAATGTCTGTGTGTGTGTGTCTAAGTGTAATGGCTGTGCGTGTGCGTCTCAGTGTGATGTGTGTCTAAGTGTAATGTCTGTGCGTGTGCATCTCTGTGTGATGTGTGTCTAAGTGTAATGTCTGTGTGTGTGTGTCTAAGTGTAATGTCTGTGCGTGTGCGTCTCAGTGTGATGTATGTCTAAGTGTAATGTCTGTGTGTGTGCGTCTCAGTGTGATGTGTGTCTAAGTGTAATGTCTGTGTGTGTGCGTCTCAGTGTGATGTGTGTCTAAGTGTAATGTGTGTGTGTGTGTGTCTAAGTGTAATGTGTGTGTGTGTCTAAGTTTAATCTCTGCGCGTGCGTCTCTACGACGGCGTCTGCGTGTAGATGCGGCGCTCGGTGGAGTCGCGTCTCTCCCAGTTGGAGCCGCTGCCCGAGATGCTGAAGGCCGCTGAGCTGCGTCTGCGCGACAGCGAGGCCACGCTGGCCACCGCGCACAGGAGGGAGGCCGAGCAGGCGTCCAGCCTGGCCGAGGCTCGCCTCAAGGTCCGTGTGTGTGTGTGCGTACGCGTGTGTGTGTCTGCGCTGGGTCATGTAGCCCGCATGCCCAGCCACCGCATGCCTAAACAGCTTTTGTTCGGCCGGATAGAGGGGGCTAGACGGGCGCGGCACGGGCTAGAGAAGAGATGGAGTGATGTGGTACAGGAGGATGTGAAGCTGAGTGGACTTGCCGATGACTGGTACCAGCGGTGTCAAGATCGGCCTCTGTGGAGGAGGCTCGTGAAGGACGCTACTGGGCAGGTGGAGGCAGTCGCCCTCCAACAACAACCGAGGGCGGAGGAGCAATGCTCACAACAACGAGTGGAGAGCCGGGCGGATAAAAGAGCAATTTGGCACAGTAGGGGGCACAGGTGGTGCATCGGCCAGTCATCTCGGTCATCTCAGTCGGTCGACCCATGGCACCTGGGTCTGTCCCATGACCTCCTGCCAGCGGGCGTTCGACACTTCACGTGGCCTCAACGTGCATATAGCCTGGCAAAGGCGCCGTGGTGACGTCACCGCCACTTAGTGGCGAATGGCGGTTGTTCTTCTTGTTGTTGTGTGTCTGTGCATGTGTGTAAACGGGGTTCGATTCCCGCTCACGGGCCAACACTGGTGACGATTATCGTAACTGTTCCCGAGGCCTCCACTAAAGGCAGAACTCGGCCGTGGATGAACATCCATCGCAGTTTCGGTTTATAAACGTCGGCGCTCGGCAGACATAGGTGATAGGTGGACCAAGGCACGTGGTGCCGTTTGTGGATGCCGCTCGCGAACGGCACTTGCCCCGACAGCGTGCGTAGGCTACGCGGGTGACCTTTGTCTCTTGTCTGTGCGGTGGGGGGGCGGCCAGTGCAGGCGGAGCAGCAGGCGCTGCAGCTGGAGTCTGTGCGGGAGAGCGCGGCATCGCTGCAGGAGGTGAATCACGAACTGCAGCTCAAGACCGACGCCTTGCAGAGGTTAACCAGCGCCGTCACGCACGCGCACACGCGCACGGCAACGTCGCACACACGGCAACGTCACGCACGCGCACACACACACACACACATGGTAACGTCTCACACACGGCAACATCATGCACGCACGGCAACGTCACACGCGCACGCACACACACACACATGGTAACGTCTCACACACGTCAACGTCTCACACACACACACACATGGTAACGTCTCACACACGTCAACGTCTCACACACACATGGTAACGTCACACACACGGCAACATCACGCACACACACACACATGGTAACGTCTCACACACGGCAACCTCACGCACACACACACATGGTAACGTCTCACACACGGCAACGTCTCACACACACATGGTAACGTCACGCACACGGCAACATCACGCACACACACATGGTAACGTCTCACACACGGCAACCTCACGCACACACACACACGGCAACGTCTCACACACACATGGTAACGTCACGCACACGGCAACATCACGCACACACACACACATGGTAACGTCTCACACACGGCAACATCACACACACACACACACATGGTAACGTCTCACACACGGCAACCTCACGCACACACACACACATGGTAACGTCACACACACGGCAACATCACACACACAGCAACTTCACACGTGCACGCACGGCAACGTCGCACACAGCCAGCCCCATCACACGCAAAAGGCGGCCGGCCCCGTGGCTGCCGGCCACACCACCACCTCGTGGGTGGTGCGCCGTGCCGGCCTTGAGGGGTGCCACTACGCGAACGGCGCTTGCCCCAAAAGCCGGCGGAAGGTCACGCGGTCGGGGTGGGGGCCTCTCTGTGTAGACGTGTGGAGGGCGCGGAGCAGCAGAGCCGCGAGCTGGCGCAGGCCGTGGCCCAGCGGGAGGAGGCGCTGGCGCTGGAGCGGCTGCGCGGAGAGGAGAGGGCACGCGACGTGGCGGCGCTGTCTCGCCAGCTGGAGCTCGCGCTCGACGACGCTCGCAGACAGGTGGGTGGGCACGGGCGGGGGGTACGGGCGGGGGGCACGGGCGGGGGGCACGGGCGGGGAGCACGGGCGGGAAGGGGGGTGCAGGGTGGGTGGGCACGGGTGGGGGGCATGGGTGGGGGGCACGGGCGGGAAGGGGGGTGCAGGGTGGGGGGCACGAGCGGGAAGGGGGGTGCAGGGTGGGTGGGCACGGGCAGGGGGCACGGGTGGGAAGGGGGGTGCAGGGTGGGGGGCACGGGCGGGAAGGGGGGTGCAGGGTGGGTGGGCACGGGCGGGAAGGGGGGTGCAGGGTGGGGGGCACGGGCTCCCACATTAGTTAACATCATCATCTTTATAATAATAATAGGGTTTTCCCCCTTTTTTCTGGCAACAAAACTGAAACCTTTTTACAAGGAATCATGTGTGCATTAACCACAATACTTGTGGTCAAAATGCAAACAAAAACACACTATATTCTTGGTTCTTTCGGTAAAGTCACGTAGAAGGGAAATAATAAAATAATAAAAATATAATATTAAAAAATCTCACGACGTTTCGACTGCAACACAAGCAATCGTCATCAGGTGTGAAATCCACAGAAAATTTGAAAAAAAAACACTGATAATATGATGGCATTGTCCTTGAAACTGATTGGTCCACACCAGAGACGGCTTTCTGTTGAGCCTCGTCTCAATTGGTGCTAGACCAGAGGACGCCAAAAGGCGTACAGCTCAAAGACAATGCACTCATCATCTTTGACTGCGTAGTTCGTGAAGCTTTCCATGGCTCTACCGGAAGAATTTCCATCTGGTACGGATACAAAGGGAGGCTAATTGATGCCCGGGTGCGGTGAAGGGATGGCTCCCTATTGGTTATGTATGCCGTTGATCTGGTGATTGCTGCTCGCTCAGAGGAGGAGTTGGAGGTGCTACAGCTGAACCTGCAGCTTGCCACTAAGAGGTGGGGTCTTACCATCAGTTCCACCAAAACTAAGCACCTGCCTGGGTATTTTGTGCCATCAAACACTCCACCCACTCAGCCCCCATTGGTGTTGGAGCAGTTGTGGAGAGAGTGGAGAGTTTTCCATAGCTGGGCATTGTGCTTATGACCAGCTCCCGTTTGATGGCAGAAGTCTCACTTCAAATCAGTCGAGCGGCAATATCTGTGGAAGGTACCTGGTCTGTCACTCTACACGAAGCTTCGGATCTTCTTGGCCACAGTCATGACCTCCCTTCTCTACGCTTGCGAAACGTGGACCCCCCTAATGGAACATCTTCGCCAGTTTGAAACATTTAGGCTGGCCTGCCTACGATCCATCCTAGGTTGACCCAGGCTGGATTGTGTGAGGAGTTCACAAATCCTTGAAAGAAAGTTCCATCAGTGAGCTCCTCCGGCAGGCAAGGCTGCGTTGGCTGGGTCATGTAGCCCGCATGCCCAGCCCACCACATGCCTAAACAGCTTTTGTTCGGGCGGATAGAGGGGCCTAAACAGGCGCGGCATGGGCTCGAGAATAGATGTGGACTTGCCGATGATTGGTACCAGCGGTGTCAAGATCGGCCTCTATGGAGGAGGCTCGTGAAAGACGCTGCTGGGCAGTTGGAGGCAGTCGCCCTCCAATAACAACGGAGGGCGGAGGAGCGATGCTCACAACAACGAGCGGAGCGCCGGGTGGCTAAAGCACAGCAAGTTGGCACAGTAGGGGGCACAGGTGGTGCATCAGCCAGTCATCTCGGTCATCTCAGTCAGTTGACTCGTGGCACCTGGGTCTGCCCCGTGACCTCCTGCCAGCGGGCGTTCGACACTTCACGTGGCCTCAAGGTGCACATAGCCTGGCACAAGCGTCGTGGTGACGTCACCGCCACCTAGTGGCGAATGGCGGTGTGTGTCACTGTGCGTGTGTCGCTGTCACCCCAGGTGGAGCAGGCTCGTGAGCGAGCGCAGGGCAAGGAGCGCGCCGCCCAGGCCAAGGCTCTGGAACTGGAGGCTCAGCTGAGCCGCACTCGCGCAGAGGCCGCACAGCTGCGTCGCGCCAAGGACGACGTGAGGAGCCACGCCACACACACGCTCACACACGCTCACACACGCTCACACACGCTCACACATGCTCACACACACACTCACACACGCACGCTCACACACACGCACACACACGCACACACACACGCACGCACACGCTCACACGCGCGCTCACACACGTGCACACACACGCTCACACACACACGCACACACACGCTCACACACACGCTCTCATGCACACACACACGCTCACACACACACGCTCACACACACATGCTCGCACACACACGCTCGCACACACACGCTCGCACACACACGCACATGCACAAACACGCTCACACACACACGCTCGCACACACACGCACATGCACAAACACGCTCACACACGCGTACACACACACGCGCACACATGCACACACACGCACACACACACACGCTCACACACGCACACACATACGCGCACGCACGCACACGCGCACACGCTCGCGCGCACACACACACACGCACACACAAAGAGAAGAGCCTAGTCTTCGTTTGCAGCCACAGGCTAGGCAGCTTCCACACAGCCGTTACTTACGCAGCCAACGAGAAGATAATGCCACTTGACAGATTCGAAGTGCGATCTCCGCCGCCAAACCGGAGCTCGCCGTGAGCGCACTTCCACGAATTATGGGAACTGCTCCACTCTCTCCACAACCGCCACATTGCAGCAACGAGTGAAAGACAAAGATACCCACCTCCCCGTATAGCCTTAACAGACTGTAGGGGCAAGTGCTGTTAGCGAGTAGCAGCGCCTACGAAGGCCGGCGCTGTGGCACACGAGGGGGTGCGTGGCCAGCAACACGTCCGGCCGGAGGGCCGGCGATTTGGTTAAACGGCTCCGAGCTGGGAGCAGTGAGGCGCAAAACTCATATTTAAAACGATGAACTATTGGTTATTTAACCACGAAGGATAGCTCAACGAAGTGGGAAAAACCGGAGGGCCTGGAGAAAAATCCACGCGACCACAACAGGGAGAGAGAGAGAGACACACGCAAACTCCACATATACAGCAGGGGTCAGGATCAAACCCACGACATCCTGTACACCAGGCGAGGTAGTTAACATCTCCTAGCCACCGTGATGATGATGAGAGACAGAGACACGCAATCTCCAAATATACAGCAGCAGGCGTCAGGGTCGGGATCGAACCTACGACCTCCTGCATACCAGGTGAGGTAGTTAACATCTTTTAGCCACCGTGATGATGATGAGAGAGAGAGACACGCAATCTCCAAATATACAGCAGCAGGCGTCAGGGTCGGGATCGAACCTACGGCCTCCTGCATACCAGGCGAGGGAGTTAACATCTCCTCGCCAGAATGGGGCCCTTGGCAGTAATCGCAGGTAGCAAACGCTCGTTAACACGCTCAGACAGAGCAGGTGGTACGACAGACAGCTTTGTGTCCCGTAGTAATAATATTATTGCAACAACAACAGCAGGAATAAGAATGATGATGTCGTGTGTTTACACGGTAGCGTCATTCATGCAGGCGCAGAGCAATCCGCAGCACACGAGAGGCGCGTAGAGGATGCCTCAGTATGTATGTACGTTGTGCTACAAGTAGCCAACTGTGCTAATTGGACGTGCAGTATTGAGTCTATGGGCAGTGTTGAGTCTATGGGTAGTGTTGAGTCTATGGGCAGTGTTGAGTCTATGGGTAGTGTTGAGTCTATGGGCAGTGTTTAGTTTATGGACAGTGTTGAGTTTATGGACAGTGTTAGTCTATGGGCAGTGTGGATGTATGTTGAACTTCTTTCGCACCCTACGTACCCAACCACGCTCGTGAGAGGTACGGGGGAAGGCCAACAAAGAAGGTAGGAAACGGGAGCACCCATAGAAAACCCACACGCCTGCGTAGGGGGCAGCACTCAACACATTACAAATGGGACAGATGGAGATTTCTCCACGTTTCGCTGTACCGGCGTCTCCTGGGTTGTCTCCGGGATCCTCCTCCCACACGAACCATCTATTACTCGTGGAGCTCACGGGCCACGCGACCCCAATGTGGCACCAGCAGCACCCTCTTGGGACTCGGCGAAACTCTCCTCCGTTCACAATTGGAGCCGTTTGTTATTCTACGACGCGGCTGCATCTGTCGCCGTGCGGTCAACATTGCCGGCGGTGCCGCGACGTCGCAGTGACGTCCCCAGCCCACGTGACGCCAGCTCCAGCGCTTGCCGGATGTTGTTACGCTCTGGCTTCCGTGATTATTCCGTGTTTGCACTGTGCACCGGCGTTGCGGATATGAGCAGCCGGTGTTCGCCACAAAGACAAAGGTTCCCCCCCACGCCGTGTAGCCTTACCAGACTTTTGGGGCAAGCGCTGTTCGCGAGTAGCAGCGCCTCACGAAGGCCGGCACGACACACGATGGGGGTGGGTGGCGAGCACCACGCCCGCCCGGCCGCCTTTGTCTCCCCAGTGGCGATGTTTACTACACGCCGCCACCAGGTACTCATTTGAGGTCGATTCGACATTGGCGAGGCCCCAGGACTGGTTCAGATTATTGTTACTGGCATTGGTTGGCCATGAGCGGGAATCGAACCCGGGTGGCCGGGTTCGTAGCGCAGCGCGCTAACAGCTGCTCCACCGCTCCCCGCTCACAACAACAACCGCCGCCGTTCACCACCGAGCGGCGGTGACGTCACCACGGCGCTTGTGCCATGCTGGGTGCACTCGCACGCGCGAACGCGGCGCAGAGCAAACTCCGCGCACGGAGGAATTCGCGGCACGGCCCTTTGCAGTAGTAGATCCTGTAAATGTCTCCGCGGTGAGAAGCCACTTCCGTTGAGCTATCATTGCGTGTGGCCACGTCGCTTGTTAAAAAGCGCTATGCAGCTTAGTGGAGCCTTTAGCTGGTAAATAGAAAATAGTTTATGGCTGTTTTACACACCGCACTAGGTACTCGTTTGACTAGGGGGGGCCCAGGACCAGTTCAGATAATCGAACTCGGGTCGCCTGGTTCGTAGCACAGCGCACTACACGCTACACTACCGCATATACACACACAGACACAGGCAAATAAAGATCAACAGACAAATATCCCCCTTGTAGCCTTGAACAGAATCTTGGTATGAGCGCTGTTAGCGAGCAGCGCCTATGAAGGCCGGCACAGTGCGGTGGGGCCTTACCTACGTTAAACAAGAATTGTTTACACCATTGGAACCTCATTTGCCAGTAGAAAAATATGATAATTGTTTTTTTACCCTTTTATCTGGCAACAAAACTGACACCTTTTTTACAAGGAGTCATGTTTGCATAGACCACAATACCTGCAGTCGTAATGCGCCTTTTGGCGTCATCTGGTCCAACACCATGTGAGACTAGGCTCTAAGGAAAGCTGTCTCGGGTGTGGACCAATCAACTTCAAGGACAGTGCATACATTATCAGAGTTATGTTTTTTTTTGCATTACGACTGCAGCTATTGTGGTCTATGCAAACATGACTCCTTATAAAAAAGGTGTCAGTTTTGTTGCCAGATAAAAGGGTAAAAACCAATTATCAAGAATTGATTAGTTTACTTTCATACTTTAATCTGCCGTTTGTAAATCGTGAACAGTTCCATAGTTTAGATCCCCCATTGCCACGAGATTGCGTAGCGTCACACACGCGTACGCCCCACGGCTCTCAAGGCGCGGTAGCTGATGGCTGCCCCCCCCCCCCGCCGCCCCCCCAGGCGGAGCGTCGGCACGCGAGCCGCCTGCAGGACCTGCGCGACCGCCTGGAGCAGTCCGAGACGACGAACCGCAGCATGCAGAGCTACGTGCACTTCCTCAAGACCTCCTACGCAACGTGTTCGGCGACGCGGCTCCGCTCGCCAGCTCGCCCGTGCGGGCGCGCTCCGCCCGTGTGACGGTGCCGCCGGTCCCCCCCCCCGACCCGTGGCGACTTCGCATCCGGAATGCTCAGTCGTTGAAAAAGTTTTTTTTTTTACACGTATATTTCGGTTTTCCACTGCACAACCGAGCCGTGCCGGGGCCGTGCTGAGCCGGCCCGACGCGGCAACGGGATGACGCGTCCTCACCGCGTACAGACCGGCTTGGCGCGCGCGGTGAGCGAGCAGGGACGCGTGTGGGTGACGCGGTGACACGTCCTCACCGCGTACCGACTGACATCACACACGCGGTGAGCGAGCGGAGACGCTCTGTGGGTGACGCGGTGAGCGAGCCGAGATGCGCGTGGGCGACAACGGTGACACGTCCTCACCACGTACCGACTGACATTGCCACGTACTGACATCACACACGCGGTTGAGCGACCGGAGACGCACGTGGCACTTATTGGGGGTTTGGTTCTGGATCTGCCCGGCAAGCAGCCAGTGGATAACCACACGTGCCGTGACCGTGCCGGCTCGGCTAGGATGTGGCCAGCGGAGAATCGGTCACGGTTTGAGCTATCGGAACAAACGGAATTTGAACCAAAGCACGGGAAAACAGCAAATTTGTAAAAAGGAATGAAAAACAAATGGAATGAAATGCAGCTAAATGCTCCGCTTATCGGATAAAGGTTTTGTAATAACAATGACATTATAGAGCGATTTTCATCAAGGATCTCGAAGCATTGTACATGACACATCAACAACAGACACCGGGCATGAAAATAATATTATAAATTCATAAAAAAAATAATTCCCTAAATTCGCTAAAAGTTCTATAAGCGGAAGCTTATTAAATTTAGGTTTGTAGGCGCAATTCAAAAATGTCCAAAGACTCTTGATACCTCGTGGAAGAGCGTTCCATCGCCTGGTGGCTACACGGGGAACATCTCCGTCGCCCACAGACCGACAGCTTCGACCTGGGAATGCAGAGAGAAGATCTGCATCCCCAGATCTTAGGGAACTTGAGGGGACACATGGGGGTTGAACCATGTCAATGATGTAGCCTAGGGCGAGGTCGCAACCGGGGTACCCGATACCCGTACCCTACCCGTACCTACCGGATACCCGGCTACCCGTACCCAGCCGGGCCTAAGGGTACCCGTTTGCGACCTGGTTGCGGCCGGTACGGGTACGTGCAGGCCGTGAGTCACTGGTGGGTAACCGTTTGTCACTCATTTCCCAACGTCTTGTCTCTTACAATTCAAGTTCCTAGAATCAACCCACCCGCGCCTGCAACATGGCTTCATCCCAGAGGTCGCAATCGGGTACCCGATACCCGTACCCTACCCGTAACCCGGGTAGGCTACCCGGCCGGGTACGGGTACCCGTTTGCGACCCTGGTGCGGCCAGGTAAGGGTACGGTAAGGAATCAAAACCCGTTTGCGACCTCTGGCCTGGGGCACGATGGTTCATTGCGTTGTATATACGTCTGGCCAGATGGTATGCTTTGGTTTCAATAATTTAATCTAGTATCTAACCCGTTTTCAATATGTCTATATATGTTTTTTACCGTCACACGTGTTGCTTGATCACTGTGGTTCTAGCCTCTGTGGGTATTTGACGCTTCCGCCGTTGTACTTGATGTGAATACAGTGAGTGGTGGTTCCTGTTACACCCAGGCCTGACTCGGTCGTGTGCCGTACTTCGTAAAAGTCCGCGACTTCACTTTGCGTGGCGTGACGCTTCACTCCCTACAACTTGGAATCTGCCCGCAAACTTCTGTAATTGCCGGCGAAACGAATTGTAAATGTCGTGGTGGGTTTAATCTCCGGTATGAGAATAGGTTTCACGCTTTCTGGCAATAAAACAGCTGTGCTAAGATGTTCAAACACCGAACAGAAACCTTTTGCAAGGAATCGCGTCTGATTGGTCTACACCAGAGACAGCCTTCTTTAGGGCCTAATCTCAACCGATGTTAGACCAGAGAACGCCCAAAGGCGAACAGCACAAACACAATGCCACTATCGGGTGTGCTGAAGCGGTTAACTAATTGGCACGGTCTGTTCACGTGACAAACCCTTCCTGATTAGCTGTGTCGGGTGGTGGCGGGTTTAATGACACATTTATATTTACGCGATCTAACCCCAAAAAAAAAACCCCTATTTGATGGAAAACTTCTGTATCTTGGCCGCACTCAACTGGCACGGCGATCATACCCCGGCTTACGCCGTCGGGCGGTGAATTCCTGGAAGGTGAGACGACGGTGAGTCGCGTGCTTCAAAAATGCGGAAGGAAAAACCGGAGGAACCCGGAGAAAGATCCACGCGATCACCACGGGGAGAGAGAGAGAGACACGCGAACTCCAAATACACAGCAGGTGTCAGGGTCGGGATCAAACCCATGACCTCCTGTATACCAGGCGAGGTAGTTAACATCTATCCACCGTGATGATGAGAGAGACACACGAACTCCAAATACACAGCAGGCGTCAGGGTCGGGATCAAACCCATGACCTCCTGTATACCAAGTGAGGTAGCTAACATCTCACCACGGGGAGGGAGAGACACGCAAACTCCAAATATACATCAGGGTCGGGATCGAACCCACGACCTCCTGTGCATCAGGCGAGGTAGTTAATATCTCCTGGCCACCGTGATGATGATGAGAGAGAGACGCAAACTCCAAATACACAGCAGCAGGCGCCAGGGACGGGATCGAACCCACGACCTGTAGACCAGGCGAGGTAGTAAACATCTCACCACTGTGGTGCCCCCAAATCCCCGGTCTTCGACGTCGGGGATGAGCTCCTGAAAGGCACAACGGCGAATATCGAAACGACGTCAATCGACTTACAGGGCAGCAGTGGGCAGCAGGCAGCAGTGGGTAGCAAAGGCCGAGAGGCGACGTGAATGTGGGGTTGGGGTGACAACAAAAATTAAACAATAAAATCTTATTTATTATTTCCCTTCTACGTGACTTTACCGAAAGAACCAAGGATATGAATCGTGACTCGCACAGCACACTGAGAGCAAATCCACGACATTTACAATCCGAGAGTACGACGTTTCGCCAGTAATTACGGCCGGCATCATCAGGCTGACAGAAGCCGGGTTCGCGAAAGCCTCCGTGTTCTTACTGGAGCTAACGTCTCCGAGCCGATGCAGTGAGCGCGCTGTCATTTGTGTGTCCAAAGGCCGATTTGCTTTTCCAAACACATTTTGCCATTTCAAATGAACGACACTTGATTCCGACAGCGACGG